>NC_051132.1:40719-340648 GCF_014839805.1 Manduca sexta | reverse complement strand
AGAACTAGTTATGGAAAAACAAAATTATAATGTGCATAATGCATCATTCCCCTTAGAATGTCCCAAAAACGCGACTCGTAAGTCAATGTCGTTTAATTTTGATGTCTTGTGATTGATCGAAAGACCTATGCGTCGGTCACGTGATATTCTCAACCAATCCCAATAAAACGACGGAGTGTTGTCTTCTTTTAACAAACTTTGAGCGTTTTGCCGCGCGTGAAGTCAACTATAGGTAATTCTTCGCAAAATTCACTCACACAGAGCCGTTGCGTAGCTGTGTGCGTAGAGTTAGCGCGTCGGCTATCTTTATAGTCAGACCAACCAATTTTGATCTTTTCGCTTTAATTATCTAATTGGAATGTAACTTATGATTTATGAATTTATGATAAATGAAGAATTCTATTATTAAATATATAAGAATTCATCATGAAATAGTTTATATGTATCATTTTGTAATTATAAAAAAATAAACATTTTAACAAATTTTAACGGCAATTCTACAAATTGTTATTTTCACTTTTTAAATGCAAATGCTTAAAAAATTTAAGCATTTGCATTTAGAAAGTACCCTTTAGTAAAGTGGAGCTCATCATGAAGCCGAAAGATAGGCACCAGAACTCCGTAATCAGACAATAAATCAGGAAAATTACTGTGCTACGATGTTTATAATGGACCACATAATTACTCCATAGATCTGCAGTTTTAATATTTAGCGTATTGAAAGTTTAAATTAAGTCATTAGAAATTACATATTGGAATTTATATTTTGAGTCAGAAGGTGTATGTAATGCGATGTCATTTTAGGTGTATAACTAAAAGTGAGAAATAAAAGACTTCTTTTCGGAAGTTGGTTATATTTTTTGGATAGTTTTTTAATAGGTATTGCTTCTCAGTGACATCGATCATCAATCGATCGATTGTACATCCATGTATAACAATTTACCAGTTTTATATCCATAGTTTTTGCATAATATTTGCGACACACGACGAAGCAAAATAGTTGGTTCTGTACCTTTTTTTTACCAACAGCAGTCAGCTTTGACTGTAAATATGGGAATACCGTCTTTTACATCGCCACAGGCAACATCTTTATCAGTTTCTTCCCTAGCGGCCTCTTGCATCCCTGTCCTCAGCCGCTAATTTCAATCATTTAGCTAACTCGTCGTAACATTTCATGTAAACATTTTGCGTTAATATTGGTAAATCTATGGAAGCTAACTGTTCGTTTAAATTTGATCTACCAACTTCAGTTATCATAGCTCCATTCACAGTTCCACGATATACGTCCATACTATCAGTATATCTCTTAGCGCTTAAATAGCTTAAATTCCATATTGCACATATTACACTTCATTAAAAATGTTGACTGCAAGCAAACATTCTCTTTCAATAGTTGTAAATGTTCGATACTACAACCTGTTGCTCTGTTGTGGTTATTGAGTGTTTTAATTTGATCCAAAAAATATTGAAAATCTATAATTTTGCGGCTTTTAATAACCTTATTTATTTTGAGTGTAATATCAGGCACGATTACCTAAAAATTAAAAAATATATAGAATATACTATTATTGTTATCGAAGTTTACGCAAACACTACATACTTAAGTAAAACTGCATATGGATCTAGACGCGTTTAATTTATACAAGTATAATGACGCCGAAACCTGCACAGGGTTAAACGTCAGGATAAAATTATATGTAAAATTGATGTGAGCATGTAAACCTAAACTAGCCCAAATAGTTAAGAAGATAGGTATACTAACTACTACTAGTAGTTTTATTCACTAGCTACATAAATTACCAAATCTCTTATTTCTAAGGTTCAAAGAGGAGAAAGATATAGGATTCCGTCTCTCGTCACTTGAATTTTCTTAACAGTGCGCATCAGTGAACACAAAAACCTTTTTATTTGAAAGTAAGCCTACCTATGCATTATGCAAAAAAATCAGCCAAGTGCAAGTGGGACTCGCGCACTGGGTATTTGGCGAGTTGTAAACGTTTTGACAACGGGACAGCAAAGTGATTCTATAAGGCCAAGAACTCACGAAGCGGTTTTTACTCGCGCCCGCCGTGGTTGAGAAACGGCTGTTTTATTTCCAAACTCATGACGACCGGAGATCTGTGCGATTTGTAACCACCGCGGTTCCGATTATGTCCTGCAAACTTGGCGAGCGATTATCGCAAGGCGGGCGGTTACAAGATGGACAGTTAACGGTCAGTTGAGTTCCAGAACGCCATGGACAAATATCAGAAACGATCACGATGGAGGAAAATGGCGTCAGATTTCTGTAACCACTCCTCCCCTACCGACTACTGCAGTCGCCCACCTACTAACCACAGAGCGCGCTGGTGCTACCGTGGCCCGCACGATTGTAATAGTTGGCCGCCAATACAGCGGGTACCGCATACAACCGCGCACGCCGCGGGCGTAAAACGAGTTTTGAAATGTGCGTTTAGTCCATTGAAATGTTACAATTTAAGGACCGAATATTGCATTTCTTGGAGGACGCAATTTTATTTTTGGGCCATGTGTGGGGGGTCAATAAAAGCTTAACCTCAAGTTTGTGGGGTCGCCACCCTTGTCCCCCTGCCGCCATCTTGGAAAAAGGGGTGAAAACACTTTTTTCGCGATATCTCGGAAACTATACGTCTTACAAAAAAATTGTAAAGCCATAATTTGTAGCAAATTGTTTTGCCTGCAAATATTTTTATTTTCTCCTTTATCCTCAAATGGTAACTCATACCTTTTCTACCTGCATAACATTCGAGAAGTTAAATTTGGTAAGTTCTATGGCAAAGAAAAGAGTTAGGAATAAATAAGTAAAGTTGTACGAATTTAACAAAAAAATTGTAATAATATATTTACCATAAAAAATCAAAAATAAGTTAAACATTTTGTTTCGACCGGATTCTCATGAGCATTGACGTACCCGGTTAACTTTGGAGCGCTGTAACAGCGTTTTAAATGAATGAAATAAAAAATATTATAGGGAACTATTTTCCTCAAAAGCTCATTTACAAGTTAGTTTGAGGTAATTTTTTGTAAAATGTAAAAAGTTATAGTGCAAAAAGAAAACTTTTATAAACATTTTCTCACATTTTTGCTTATAACTTCTTTAAATTTTTAATTTAGGGCAAAAAAGTTATATAAACATATTTGTAGGCAAAACAATTTGCTACAAATTATGACTTTACAAAATTTATGTAAGACGTATAATTTCCGAGATATCGCGAAAAAAGTGTTTTCACCCCTTTTTCCATGATGGCGGCCAGGGGACAAGGGGGGCGACCCTCTAAACTTGAGATTAAGCTTCTATTGACCCCCACACATGTTCTAAAAAATAAAATTGGGTCCTCTAAAAATACAAAGCTCATGTAACATTTCAATGGGCTAATTGTTTTAGCTTAAGGTTCCATTTTTTCCTTCGAGTAACTATGCTCAAGTGTTTAATGAGTAAAAAAGCAACAACCATAACTACAGACGCATGTTATAACATTAGTACATCAATCTTTTAGCTTTTGCTTTAGCCGAAGTTTCAGCGTTGTTACGTTTCCTTTTCTTGCCTAGAAATAGCTTTACTTCCCATTGTGTCTGAAACATAATAATATAATAATAATTTATAGTAACTACTAAAATTATTGTCAATCATTAAAAGAAAAAAAATATTTTACTTACTAAAGTACTAAGATGTGGCAATCACTGTATACACGTGACTATTTTTCTACGCACAGCAAAGTCCAACTGGAGTCTCGCCGGAGCGACGAGCGATACGTCCCTCTCTCTAGAAAGCCTCAAGGCGGACTAATTTGAAACGATTTGCGCGTTGCGTTTTATAGTGGTATTTAAAATATTTATAGAAAAATAACAGAACTAATTTTGTAGAATTTTTAAATTGTATGTTTTTAAGGAGATGTTCTTCTATTATAGTAATCCAATATTATATTCAATTAAGTAAGATATAGTGATAAAAAAATCATTTAAATGACCAACATTTCTGAAATTTTCGAATTCTTTGAATTTTTATTTCTCATGAATTAAACATAAAAGATATTTTTCTCTACTAACTTTTTTTCTTCAGGATCTTTTTAGTTAGATAAAAATAACATATTGTTATGTTCCTTAGTGGTTTAAGATATTTTGAGCTTCGAAATAGACGTTCGAAGCGCAAATTTGAAAACCTCTGTTCAGTAATCATTAAACAATTTACAAATACTCAATAAATCTAAAAATTTTCTCTACTAACTTTTTAGACAACAAAATTTTCTATAATAATTACTAATTCATATGTTTTTAAAATAATGTTTTGATGGATATTATCTCCTTCGAAAAGTGCTGTTTTTGAGACATACGGGGCGCGGATGCGTAAACGCTCTTAAGTACACTAGTATCTTACTCGTTTAAAAAAAAATGTTTTGCTTCCTGAAAGCTTAGCTGTAGTTTTGGTATAATATTATTTATACATTTTGCATTCCATACACACTAACAACACAAACAAGAATTAATATCGTTTTTAAATAAAAATCTTTAACTGTATAATATATTTTTTTTAAGTAAATATTACTTTCCTCGAATAATAATTGTATACATATAACGCTTTTTGTGTTTCCGTGAGATTTACAGTGGAAAATTCTGGTGTTAATTTATTTGATATGAATTGGAATGGAGTGCCGAAAAATATTAAATTAATTGAGTAGACGTTTCCTTGAACGAATATGTATAATTAATAACATTGCCATGGTTATAGCAAAGCGTAGAAATTACACGAGCACGCAAAATTTGATAATGTAGCTCACGGCGTTTAGATTTGGTTACGTTGAATATTAATTAACCTATAAATAGTCATTTCTTTCCTCAAAACATCCGAAACTCTTGTGCAAAGGTAATTTCATTTAGAGAAACATGAACCATATTAAACGAAATTAAAAATTAACATAGATTCAAAATTGAAAAATAATTGTGAATAACTGAGACGTTTTATTACTTATTGGTCTTAAATCGTAGCTTACAATTGATTATTAAAGTACGTACAGTTACTGCACACAATTTTCTTGATGAAAAAGATAAAGGCGCTCTATCTTAAGGGAGGAGCAATGCTGGGGAAGCGTGTACAACGGAATCGTTTCGGAATTTGTCCGATCAAGTAAAAACGAAATAATTGATTTTGTCATTTAAACAAAATTCAAAAGCATCGCGCGAGAATTAATTAATCAGACAACTAGAGAAGTGATATCGGAGATTTTTACGGCTCTAGGACGAGGAGGAGGTCGGTTGCCACTTGACTGATTTACACACCCCGACTCCCTCACCCTTGGTAACTTGGCTCATGATGAAAGAAATTAAATTAAAATCCATATTAGAATCGATGATGAATGTTGAGCTATGTGTAGAAATAGAGAAATAAAATCCATATCAATAATGTAAATGCGTAAGTAACTCTACTAATCTCTTTGTCTGTGTGTTACGTTTGCATGGCAAAGCTACTGAACCAATGATGAAATTTGGTAATGCATAAGCTTTCACCATAAGAAAGGACACAGAGTACATGCATCTTGGAAATGCACTCAATGGGGCTTTAATCCCGAATCTTTTTCACGGGTACGAAGCCGCGAGCGGCACCTAGTAATCATCAAAGACTATTCGCGTGCTTAATACGTTGTTTGCAAATTGTAAAAGGGTAATGATCCCAGGCGGAAAGTGTATCTGTTTGTGGCTAGTTTTTCAATGCAGCTTCCACGCCTGCTTTAAGAGTCGTTTATTAAAATCATATTCGGAAATTAGCGTATAAGGGACAGGATTAAGCGATTAATTCGTTGTCAAAAGTTTTCACCCTATGGAAAACTAGAGTAACAAATTGTTTTAAGTAAGGTCCGAATTAGTTTGGAACGAATTGATATACAGGATGTTATTATATTTATATTCAAAATGAAAACAAAAATGTACCATGTTAAAGCTGGTCTATATATAGTATCCTCTTTCTAGTTATTTAGAGAATGTGTAAAAATTACCTTGCCTCTAGGTTTTGGCAGAGTATGCATATTGTGTGACAACAGTTTAAATATAGAGTATGTATTTTAGTCGATGCACCTATTTTAACACACGGCAGTTGGTTATTGCAAGTAACTAATAAAAAAATGGGCTAAAAATATTGATAAATGACGGAGTATTGACTTCAAGAAAAGACTTCCACCGCGTGGTTACACTTGTGTTCATTGTTTAACTTATTGATTATTATGTATGAATATGACCTTTAAAAATTATTCTTTTTTTTACACTACAGATCTTAAGAAAGCAGAAATCACTAGATGTTACATTTATCGTAAAAAATAAGGTCATCATATATTTTATACATATTTGAGAGGAGAATTGAACTTTGAATAACCAACCTCCTGAAACAAATCCGTCGACTTACACTCTATATATTATCTTTGCATTATTTCAAAATTAGAGTAAACATTTTGATTTGTTTTTCGTATTATCGCTATTCTCTCATGCCATGTAGCACAGTTGATAAGCTGTTTTTGACGGAGGTATGACGGGGGCATTAGACGATGATTTGTGAAAACGCACACATTAGTGACGGTTTTTCGGCATGTTTTATAAATAAGGTGCGTGGATGACTTGTCTTTTGAAAATGGCTCCGAAGTATGTAATATATGAATTTTTAATCAACTAAATAAAGCATATTAAATATGAAAAATACTGCCAAATGCATAACTGTTAAAAAATGAATCATGGTATCATAAGTAGCTGTTTCATATTTATTAGTTATAATTTAAGCGTCCACCTCTGATTTTGCATGGCAAATATGTGCCAGTAAACTCCTAGCTTCCATAAGTATAGGTACTATATTTATATTAATTAACTAGCTTTTGCTCGCGGCTCCGCCCGCGTTATAAAGTTATTCAGGCTAAAGTTTTCCGTTATAAAAATAGTAGTTTCCCGGGAGCCTATGTTCTTCCCAGGGTCTCAAACTGTCTCCATACCAAATTTCATCTTAATACGTTAGGTAGTTTTTGAGTTTAACACGTTAAGGCAGACAGATGCAGCGGGGACTTTGTTATATTATTTAGAACTTTTAAGTGAAACAATCCCGTCATACATCATTGTTGCATAACTTTAACCGTTTACGCAGCGCAGGCAACGGAAGCTCTCAAAACTCATAATTTTCCCCGTTTTTGCAACATGTTTCATTACTGCTCCGCTCCTATTGGTCATAGCATGATGATATATAGCCTATAGCACTCCAGGAACAAAGGGCTATCCAACACAAAAAAATTTTTCAGTTCAAACCGGTAGTTCCTGAGATTAGCCATTACTGCTCCGCTCCTATTGGTCATAGCGTGATGATATATAGCTTATAGCGGTCCACAAATAAAGGGCTATCCAACACAAAACGATTTTTCAGTTGAAACCGGTAATTCCTGAGATTAGCCATTACTGCTCCGCTCCTATTGGTCATAGCGTTATGATATATAACTATGAGCACTCCACAAACAAAGGACTATTCAACACAAAAATATTTTTCAGTTCGAATCGGTAGTTCCTGAGATTAGCCATTACTGCTCCGCTCCTATTGAATATAGCGTGATAATATATAGCCTATAGCTCTCCACGAACAAAGGGCTATCCAACGCAAAAAGAATTTTTCAGTTTGGACCGGTAGTTCCTGAGATTAGCCATTACTGCTCCGCTCCTATTGGTCATAGCGTGATGATATATAGCTTATAGCGGTCCACAAATAAAGGGCTATCCAACACAAAACGATTTTTTCAGTTGAAACCGGTAGTTCCTGAGATTAGCCATTACTGCTCCGTTCCTATTGGGTATAGCGTGATGATATATAGCCTATAGCACTCCACAAATAAAGGGCTATCCAACGCAAAAAGAATTTTTCAGTTTGGACCGGTAGTTCCTGAGATTAGCCATTACTGCCCCGCTCCTATTGGGTATAGCGTGATGATATATAGCCTATAGCACTCCACGAACAAAGGGCTATCCAACGCAAAAGAATTTTTCAGTTTGGACCGGTAGTTCCTGAGATTAGCCATTACTGCCCCGCTCTTATTGGGTATAGCGTGATGATATATAGCCTATAGCACTCCATGAACAAAGGGCTATCCAACGCAAAAAGAATTATTCAGTTTGGACCGGTAGTTCCTGAGATTAGCGCGTTCAAACAAACAAACAAACAAACTCTTCAGCTTTATATAATAGTATAGATAAAACTTTACTTATAACTTATATGAAATTCATATAAGGTAATCAATAGAAAATACACATTGAATTTGAGGGGTGTTTTGTAACTGTATTTGTTCCTGATATCAATGATACATATTACCTTTGATTTCTTATATATACGGATCGTATGTCGTACACTCATGTCTCCCCAGCTTTATAATCATGATACAAAATTAAATTAAACCCAATTCATTGCGGTTTCCTTGAAAGATTCCGAAACATATATAGACTTTTATATACCGACTGCCTTTCAAATTCCCTTTGATAAAGAAACAAAGTAAACATCTATATAAACTGAAGGCTCAATAATATATAGTCCACAGTCGTGTATATAAATTAAACAGAAACCTTTCCTAACGTTCCTTATCTAACGTATTGGTGCCGTTTTAACTAGAAACGTTCCAATTTGCCCCTAATTTATGTGCATATGTAATTTTTTTAGGGTTGTAGTACTAAGAAATAGGGTTAGGGAATTGTTTTCTTGTATTTATAATAGCAATTCATGTTTTCGTGCTCTTTTCGTCTAAGTCAAAAGGCTTAAAACCGTCTGGTCGTACATTAGATTCCTCGTCAAAGAAAAATCGTTGGTGCCACCATTAGGAAAAAATCGATGGCAATTCAAAAATAAAATTTGACTCATCACACAACATCACGCATTTTATCCCCGAAGGGGTATGCAGAGGCGCAACCATGGCACCCACTTTTCGCCAAGTGTGTTCCGTCCCATGATGTGATAGGGGGCGACCCGGGATTCGAACCCAGGACCTCAGAGCGCTGCCGTACCGCGCATGCAGTACAACTACGCCACCGAGGCAGTCTCATCAAACAGTACTAAATTCTTAAGTTTTTGAGCCTATTCATGTTGTCGAAAAAACGTTACGCGGCTTTTATTTGTTTTAAAAGTCTAACATCTTAATATGATTAAACAAAGGTATTTTGTATCCGCCTACATACCACCAAGGTGCAATACCCGCCATAGTGCCCCACGTAAGTATGTCGCTTTCCGGGATCAGCCTTTGTATATTATGTAATTTTGAACGGGCCGGCATAATTTTGTCAACTGGCTAGGGATAATCTCTCGTTAGGCGACATTCTATTTCAAATCTACTCTACCTACTATCAGATATATATAAGGATCATTATTCCGTGCGCGTATAAAACAAATACCAAACTGACATAGCATGGGGGTACCTACTATCATATACATAGGGGTCATTATTCCGTGCGCGCATAAAAATTACCAAACGGGCAGGGAAGGTGTGAGAACGCTTTATAGAACCACGTGTCCATGTGGTTTGGAGCTGGGAGTTGAGAATGCGTTTAATTCGGACCAGGGAAATATTTCCGGCTTCTAAACTCGTTCGGAATGTTATTTGCGGAATTCCATGACCTTTAACACCCGACAATTGTGGTTTTGAAGGTTATAATAATAAGATATTAATTGGAACCAATAAGCTGTACATTTCTTCAGGAGTTAGATCATATATTATCTTATCTTACTACTATATTATAGATGCGAAAGTTTTTCAAAATATTTGGATGTCTTTTGAAAGTAAAAGCAGTAACAAGTGCGTTCTCTCCGTTGATTTGAATGAAATTCGGCACAGGGATATACCATATTTTGGATAAACACTAAAGCTACTTTTTATCCCAGTAATTTGCATATATGATTTAATAATAATAAAATTAAATAAGGGGCGATAGCCTACTTGGGCGTGGAACGGACTGCCAAGACGAATGTCCGTAGGTTCAAATCCCAAAGGCACACACCTCTGACTTTTCTAAAATCATGTGTGTATTCTTTGTGAATTTATCGTTCGCTTTCACGGTGAAGGAAAACATTGTGAGGAAACCTGCACATCTGAGAAGTTCTCTATAGGAATTTCTAAGGTGTGTGAAGTCTACCAATCCGCACTAGGCCAGCGTGGTGGGCTAAGGCCTAAACCCTCTCAATCGTAGAGGAGGCCTGTGCTCAGCAGTGGGCAAGTATATAATAGAGGCCTGATATTATTAATAATAAAATAATAATTATTACATAACATAATTAAAAAACTAAGTAATTTCATAGTGTGATTTCATACTTACATAGAAAATTCAACATTAAGACATTTTTTTTAAATATGTTTTCATAATCCGGGTAGTTCGCATAGCAACAGTAATGCTGTAAGCTGTAACCATAACTCGCGCGTTACAGTTAACAAACATAGTTCGCGGTGAGAGAAGTAATGTATAATTTAATAGCGAATCAAAGGCTACGCTGTCTACGTGAGTTTCTAGTCCAATAGTATTTGCCGACTTGCAACTATGGTTATAAAAACTTGTTTTGAAATAATATTTTGTTAACAGTATCAACGGCTTTCCATGTTTTGGTCTTGGGCTTATTTTAATTGGAAGTTGAATCCATGAATTTCTAGTAATAATATAATGTACAGCCAGGATCAAAAGTAGTTGAACTAATTGAAAAAATCAATTTATTAATAGTAGCTAGACTGGGAGCTCATCCATTAGGTTTTACGCAAAGAATGTTCCAAAGCCTCGAATAATTATACCTACACCAATACAAATGCAAGTCATGTCATTGACAAAGGAGCCAGCAATGGAGAGTTATTGTATGATTCTGGCTGAAATTACGTTTAATATTTTTCGAAAGTCACTATTTTTAATTGAACGTCAAATGCAAACGTACCCATGAACTTCAAAGGCAAAGCCAATTTTACCGACGAGACCTCCTTAAGTAACAAAAGTTCTAAATAGAGTTGCCGAAGTTAAAAACATTAGTGGTATTTATATACCAAATAAACAATGTTGAACTAATGCACTTTAGCAACAAATTACAATTAAGTGGTAACAAAAGTTTATGTCAAACGTAACCGCGAAACTAACCTCGCAAGAATTGCAGTTTGCCAACCCTAAGCGAAGTGTTAGCAGCGTGCCGCGTTCGCGCCCGCCCGTCGTCAGTAGACTGTAGGGCGCCGGAGCGATCGCCCACCAGTTGAGTTCCAAGTTCAAGTTCGAAATTCAAAAACTCTGCCAAAAATAAAACCGCCGTTTGGAGTGTTGAAAGTAATTCTATTTTTAAAAATATTTACCGTTAATTTTAGTTGTGCACGTAGTGTAAAAGTTTTAGTCCTGTGAACTTAAACTTTTGTTTTGAAGTTTGAAGGAAAACGCAGTGAACTACAGGTAAATAGATTTTAATCTATTTAAGTACATAACATAATATGTAATGTGAACCATAATCGGAGGAAAACCACTAAAATATATTATGCACTATAATTAATATTTTGTAACATGACAAATCACGTACTTTGGAAAATCATATTTTTTTTACCGAAATTTATTAAATGTTAGATAATTATTATCATCATCATCATGATCATTATTTCAAATTGCGCGGCGTTAGATAGAAGCTTAAAATTTTATATCACTAAAAAGAAATAAATAAAAGTTAAATGAATATAACGAAAAATCAGCGCTTTTTATTTGTGTCTTATATTCATCTAAAAAGTTTTTCAAAACTATTTCACATTTATTTTTCTCGTACTCTACGAGTTTATGATCGTTCACGCTTTATTTAATTATGGACATTTAAAAACTTTAACACCTTCATAATTTCAAAATGGAAATAAGACGTTACTTAAATATGAATAATAATAATAGGTGTCTATAGCTCTTCAGTAAGTATAAACAAACTTGGTAGGTCACGAGACTAAAAATACTATATCTTTTCTTCACCAATAGTATACCATTTATTTGTAAAAGTAGTCTATTTTTACAGTACAAAACTTTGTCAGGGCCATTGTTTATTTTAATGAGATTCTGGCGATTTAACAAAGGCATAATTTGTGAAAAGTAACGTCTATTTTTTAAATAGTTTATATAACTTAGCAGGATATAATTTTAATTTTATTCCAATACAGAAAAAATGCTTACATAGGACATTCAGTATTTGTTTTACGATAGAACTACGTATGAAGTAGTATATCAGTAGCGAAGGGTGAAATGTTCCGAAAGGGAACCCGACACAACATATAAGTATTAATAACATCGTCGGTTGAAAGGCTAACTAAGCGACATATCTTTTCAAAAATTTTTAGGTTCTTAACCTGGAAAAACACATTTAAAATATAGAAAAAAGTGCTGATTTTAAATATATATAAAGCTTAGTGTCGCTTAGCCTTTCACCCATCGATATTCATAAATGCGGTCTGCAAATTGTTCTAATGATAATTAGATAAAACATTACGAAAGGGAAGCCAGTAGGAATCGAGTCATATGGACCGTTCGCCACTGTAATATATTATCATGCTTTTGTATCAATAGGCATTTAAGATCATGAAGCTAGCTAATTAGAAATTGCAGTAATAATTTGGGTTATCATGTGTAGTTTTTATGAACAGCCACCATGTCTACGTCCTTTTGTGGATATATTTCCAAAGCCCGCAAATAGCGAACGCACGAAACGTAGTGTTGCGTGATTTGGAAATGGGTATCACGACCTTTCGGGTCCCTTAAATTAAAAATGCACAAAGAACAGACGATTTCGAACCTTATTGATGTGGAAAAATCAACAAGGCGTTATCTGCAAATAGTAATTTGAGAGGGTGTCTTTTTTACTGAATGACAAAACCGGCGTACGGTTCACTTAATAGCAAGCGATTTCCTGTGAACAATGGTGACCTGTATTTTATAACCAAACGCTATTTGGTACTGTGTTCATTATTCGGATAATTAACACTAAATGTTACATACATAGCTTCACGTTATTTCCCTTTTAAGGGGTAGAAAGTAGCATATCACCCAATAGTGGCGAAATGGCTTCACTTTCGTAATTTATGTCATATCTAATTATCATTAGAACGATTTGTAAGCCGTTACCTATATGTTGTGTTGGGTTCCATTTCCGAAAATTTCACCATTAGCCACTGTCACCCGGCTATGTTTGGTGACATTGTAATAGAGCGCGTCTATTGTCATTCACGGGACGTTTCTAGACTACAGGTTGATACTGAGTAGAAAAAACCAATGTCATTTTAGCTGACCCGAGATTCAAACCCGAGACATCAGCTCGATAGTCGTAACGTGCATGCAGTACAACGACACCACCGAGCCAGTCAAATATTACTTCTCATAATGATCATAACTTACATTAGTTATAATATTCCTTAATACGGAACATAACAGTTCTTGAAAATTGAGGCTTGGTGACAGAAATAAATAATGTTAGTAGCTATGCAGTCGAACTTTCAAACACGAAAATTAAATCCTTCATAATACTTTAATATTTTAAGTTACTTAAAATGATTAAATAACGTAGATATTTTCGGTTAAATATTCATTTTAAGTTGTAAGTAAACATATTTTAAATAAATAAAACAACGTTAACAACATTGATAATACATTTTATTACGTTCCGATTCCACGAGCCGTTGTTCAAGAAACTGAAAAGTATGTCAATACAATTTTATACGGCTTTGGATTGATTTGATAACAAGAAGCACTCTGTCCCCACAGAGCTTTATCACATCGAATGAAAGTGCTTTGAATGTTGGTACAGTATTTTCTCACCAACGCATCCAATGGATGTTCGAGTTCTCGTACTAATCGACAACGCTTCAAAGAGAAGCCCTTACCGCATTAGAAGCCGACGTGTTATATAGATTAAATAAAGGACATCACTAATATTCTAATAACCTATAGTTTCCCATTATGGTACGAAGCTCAAGGATATGTCTACATTATTCAGATCTTGAAAGCCCAGTCCCAGCCCATTTGGACCGAAACGGCTTATTTTATAGCATACCTTTGCCTTCATAACACGTAATCGAATTCGTGTGAATTTTTGCTGTTAGTTATTTTAATTCAACAACTTTGACACTTTAAAAGTAACCGATGAATCTCACTCGAGCGCCATATATAAAATTTTCCATAAATTCATACAACACCGGCGTTTGCTTCCGTAATAGTTCGCGAAACTGTTACTCAGCGCCCTTTACTGTTGTAAAACTCTGTGAAAATAAACTGTTTCTCAGGAATTTAGTTTTCAATGGAATCGGATGGGTTCAATAGTTATAGAGATTATCCCCAACATGTAAACAAAAGTTTATAATAGTATAAATTAGTAAATATTTCATGCAAATTTATGGTCTCGTAGCACAACGTTGTCGGCAGCGCCTACGTGCTACGCCACTGATCGTAGCTCAAGATTACACTAAGATTAAGGGGGCAGTGGCCTACGTATTCGGCTATTTAAAATGATTTTTTAAATTATAGCAATATTACGAATATTTCATATTGAAATAATATGATTACCTACATAGGTATTTAGAATTTTGAAGTCTAAGATTAGTAGATCCAGTACTGGAAAGATATTTTATCAATATCCTTTATAGTTAAGGCATTTTATCTACTTGTAAGACTATCGTTTTAAGACAGTCGCCTTTAACTACAAATTATTTCATTCACCATGACACATATCGACAATATACTGACATAAACTTTATGACAATATATTCATAATTGCCACAAACATTACGCCCACACCTAAACTAGAGTAATAAAGATGTAGTTTCGATTAATGGCCTTTTAAAAGATAGTAATAAAGTGATTTATAAGGTTAATGTCTGCTAGTACATTTACGTTTAATCCAGGGTTTGAGACCAAACTAATCCTGACAAATGAGTTATCTATACATTCTTGGTCACGCGATTGACAAATAAAAACGTCTGGATTTGTAGAGTTTCGATCGTTTTATTGCTATCATCGGTTTTAAGGTAATTTACTTGGTACTTACGTAGCTAACTGCAAATATATTTTCGTGATGTTTGGTACAACCTACATTTTTGAATGATTACTATATTAGGGAATCTGAATGTTAATCTAAAATTACGTAATAATATCAAAGGTCTATTTGAAAAGACGTATTTTGGAAGTCGTTTAAAATGATGATCAGATTAAAAGAAATAGTGGTTGTAATCATTACGCCTTCATCCATCGGTTTAATTAGCTTTCAGTCTGGTCTACCTTCTTTCCTTTTTATGGCATAATATAGCAAACGAGTAAGTGGTTCCCCTGAAGTTAAGTGATATGTAAAGTCAGCTATAAAAGTAGCCAACAAAACTTAAATATGCTTCTACGTATTAACTTCAATCGAAATTTTATTTTTTCTATATTTAAAATAAAGTCAATCCTTAGCAAATTATTTTACTAAAGAAAAAACGGCGATAGCCTAGTTGGGTGTGGAACGGACTGCCAAGACGAATGTCCGCAGGTTCAAATCCCAAGGGCACTCACCTCTGACTTTTCTAAAAAATCATGTGTGCATTCTTTGTGAATTTATCGTTCGCCATAACGGTGAAGGAAAACATCGTGAGGAAACCTGCACATCTGAGAAGTTCTCTATAGGAATTTCGAAGGTGTGTGAAGTCTACCAATCCGCACTAGGCCAGCGTGGTGGACTAAGGCCTAATTCCTCTCAGTAGTAGAGGAGGCCGTGCTCAGCAGTGGGCAAGTATATAATACAGGGCTGATATTATTATTATATTTATAAAGAAAAAACGATTATTGACAAGGACAAAAGTTTAAATGCGATTTGAAATTTAAAATTTTTCAACTATGGTTGCTAAACTAACTACTAACTGTATATGTTAATTAATTTAACCGATACTAAAATTCTGCTTATTTTTACAATCTGAGAGTTGAGATATAAGATATTCAGTAAAAGTGACGTTATGTTTTTATACATATCTACACCCATACCGATTAGGAAGGGTGAAATTTTTCAAAAGGTAACCCGAGGCAAAAAGAATGCCTTAGTGGCGGTAACACATGGCGGCCAATTTATCACAAAACAAAAACTAAGACAAACGTAAATAAACCCAAAAGGAAGCCGATAGGAATCGATTTGCTTCGTTTCGTCACTGACCTTATACTATACCTACTCTATTGTGTTTTAATTTTCGATTTTTTAAAGAGCGATCGATAGATCTCGTTTTATTACATTAAGGCAAAAGTCCTATGGCACGTTTACATCTTAATTTTGTCTTGACTTAGGCGATATAACATAGATAAAGTGTTTACTTACTTAATATGGATTGTAACTTTAACTTAAAAGTTTTTACTTAGATCTCACAACTTTGTCATTCTGAAAGGCGTTTACACTTTCCTTGTGGTAGTTAGATGCTTTTAGGTTACTTATCCTGCTTATGTTTTCCTACCTAAGTTCTAGTCTTAAAACATTAAAGAATGTTTAAGGTAAGTTGGAATTCTTAGCTTGTAAGGACCGCGTGTTAGTGAACATTTTCTACACTAAACATTGTACCAACAAAATGTTCCATAATGCGCCGCGCAGACGTTTTGAATTTGTTACCTAGAATACATTGGAATACTTCTAAAACAGATAGAATATTTCGGATCGCGTAAAAATATTCAATATTGTCTAACATATGGAAGGATTTATAATATCATTTCGAGATTGCTTTACTAAAAGAAACTACATACTTGTCCTGTACCTCTGCTAATATTGTGCCAAAAATCAAACATGAATAATAAATAAATAAATGTTTTCAAAAAAGATCCCGGTTTTAGTATTTTTATTTTTCGATTATTTTGTTGTTTAGTGCAAACATGGCGTGTGCGTGAGTGTAGAAATGACAAAAAGTATAATGTTGCCGCTGCAATTCACTTAGAGTGGCAATAGTGGTATTAGGGGATGTAAAATTAAAATGGCTATTTAATGATATTTTTCAAAATTTGCTTTTCTATTTTACATCTACGGTTCGAGTAATTTGTTGTTAAGTGTTATTTTTAAAGATAAGTACATGACTTCATTTGGCAATACCAAAATGAACCTATATAATGTCACCGGAAGACAAAATATGTTACACGTAGTTAGGCAATTAATATGACCATGTATATACTATTTATTACTAACTAGCTGACCCGACAGAAGTTGTCCCGTCTTAACTATGAATTTGCAGCGCGCATTCTGTCAATCGCTGACAATAATTTCTAACAATTGACAGTTATATAAAATTAATATTATCGTTAAGTTTCCTTAACTTTTCTAATTTTCCGCGCCATTTTTAGATTTTTTTCTTTTATAAGAACCTTCTCCTGACAATAACAAACACATCAACAAAAAAATAGTGAAATCGCTCCAGCCGTTCACGCGTGATGGCGTGACCAAGGAAAATAGGGATTCATTTTTATATATATAGATATGGTTAGTAATTAAATACGTGTATTACACAGGTAGCTATTGTTACCCTTACTCTCCCTAACTGTCCGCTGTGCACTGCGCAATACGCATCGGTGCGTTTCATTGCTCACTCGATGAACACGCAACTCTTCCCATTTTATTTTTTACTTTGCCAGGGTAGGCGTTCTGTTTCTGCCACCAGTAGAAGTAGTAGTAGTTTTATAATTTAACGATAAAGTGACCCCACTGCACTAGATGGTAAGTGGAGTGGGAGTCCAATAGAATTTCGACTGATATGACTACACCTCGACAGTCGACACAATTATGTCGGCCTGTTGGAGCCGGATATACACAGGCTGATCATAAAATGCGACACACTTACGTGGGCCATTATGGCTATTTTGTTTCAATGCTAGTTTATTAAAGTAATAGTGCATGGAGTTAGTGTTACAATACTAATGTATGTAGAGCATTAATATGTCAATTAGTTGCTTATAGGTAATATTTGTGTCTATCAGTGGCGAAGCGTCCATACAACCCGATTCCTACCGGCTTCCCTTTTAAGTCTATTTTCGTTTGTCTTAGTTTTTTTTTTCTGTTAAATTGGCGGCGATATGTTAACTAACGCTATTTTTTGGCTCGGGTTACCTTTTGGAAAATTTCACCCTTCGCCACTGGTGTCTATCCGGATAGCGACCTCCGTATGCAAGTTAAAATTCATCATTTTTTTATTTATTTATTTTTTATTTATTTATTTATACATATATTATAACACCATAACAGTTGAAACCAATGCGATGTTATACAGATTTAATTTTAACAATCTACTTCAACACATCTATGAGCCATTTCAGTGAATTCTGACAGGTTACATATAAATATATCCAAGTTCTGAGATATAGTATTAAGCAATCGTATGGCCCGTGACAAGGGCGCAAACCTTAGAATATTTGTTCGCGGTGTTTGAAGGCGGAACAGTGGTAGGTGGCGCCGAGTGCTGACGCGGCCGCTCGGCACGCACAGCTGTAGCGCGGAGAGCACCTCCGGCAGGTGTACCCACCCGCGCCACACTTTAAATATTAATTTGACAAGCCCAACATTCCTCCTCACTTCCAGCTTGCAGTAACCAACCATACCTATCACAAACAGGCTGGGGTACATCAAAGGATAATAAGGGTACACACCATATTGCTTATTATATAGAAAGCGAGTGAATTTATTTTGTATTTTTTCCACCATGAGTGTATATTTTGTTTCATGAGGATTCCATATTATAGCGCTAGTTTCGAGCTGACTTCGAACCAACGCATTAAATAGAATTTTGATTACTAAAGTACCAAAAATATTATTGCAGTGTCTCAAAATAAATCCTAGTTTACGAAAAGCCTTCTTACAGATGTCAATAATGTGATTACGAAAGGTAAATTCTGCTACCATCTGGATTCCTAAATCCCGTAAAGAAATAACTCGCGGTATGATCACGGCATCCATCCTGTACTGATAGTTGAGTGGTGCTCGTGCACGGCTATAGCTTATCACACTGCATTTGACCACATTGAAATACAGCTTGTTGCTCTTACTCCACTGCACAACTCTATCAATATCTCGTTGGAGACGCTCAGAATCAGATGTATCAGCTATGGACCGAAATATCTTGAGGTCGTCAGCAAACAAAAGACATTCCGACTCTACGATGATTGATGGGAGATCATTAACCATGATAATGAATTCTAATGGTCCTTGTGTACTTCCTTGACTCACACCTGATAAAGTGAGGTATAGGCGAGATTCATAACCGGCATATTCAACATACTGTCTGCGATCGCCAAGGTAATTAGCGAAGAATTTCAAAAGATGAGGAGTAAAGCCAATCGCAGCGAACTTTCTGAGTAAAATGTCATTATCAACTGTGTCAAATGCCTTTCCAAAGTCGAAGTACGCGGCATCAACTTGTCTTCCAGCATCAAGGACTGGAGTTAGATAAGATATGAATGACAATAGGTTAGTCCCTGTACTCCTACCCGGCCGAAAGCCATGTTGTGTATTAGTCAATCGGTTGTCCACTTGTGTCAATATACTAGTGTACAAAACCATTTCAAATACCTTGGCAAATGCAGACACCACTGCTACTGGTCGATATTCACTAACATCTGATTTTGAGCCTCCTTTCGGAACCGGGATAACTCGAGTGATTTTCCAATTATCGGGATACCTACTTTCTCTTAAACATAAATTAAAGATGTGCAATAGTGGTTCTTCAAAGATCTTACTACAGTCTTTAACAATATAAGGCGGTATACCGTCAGGGCCTACAGAATGTTTAGGCTTGATGCGGCTTAGGGCAGCACGCACTTGACGTGCGGTCAGCTGGCCAACGTGCACCCATCATATCATAGGGTCCCATATACATTAGTGTGTCGCGTTCCGGGATCAGCCTGGGTATTTCATGTTCAAGCAGGCCCGCATAATCGTGTCGACTGGCGAAATTATCTTTCGTGAATCGAACCCAGGACCTCAGAGCGCTATTGTACCGGACATGCAATACAACTACGCCACCGAGGCAGTCGAGAAAAAGAGAACAGCATGCAGTATTCTGTAATGACTTAAGGTTATAGCTTAAGGTCCATTTTTCATACATTTTGTTTCACCTTTAATCTGGGTAACTAAACAAGTATTGACAAGTAAAGAATTTAAATTCGTCTATTTCGCCGTATTAAATTTTAAAGGCCGAAATATCCATGCATATTAATTATTTTTACGTTTTTCTTTCAACTGCGAGAACTAATCACTAACTAGACGTGAATTTAAATTCTTTACTTGTCAATACTTGTTTAGTTACCCAGATTAAAGGTGAAACAAAATGTATGAAAAATGGACCTTAAGCTATAACCTTAATATCAGATTGTATTTTGGCAACCCTAGCTATATTATGGCATAGAAACCTTAGTAAAGACTTATCTTGAAATAGCTTAGGTCCATATTTGCTCAACTCATCAAACTGCACAATGAAGTTTGCTCGAACTCACAGCTTCAGAGTTAATTACTAAGGTGACTTGCAGAATTTACCGGACTCTCTATTGTTCTTTTAACTAGAGATAGTTGCAAGTTGGCCCTATTGGTGTTGGATAATAGAGGCGGTAAATATCGGTAAAGTTTGTATGAAAAGTACTACTACTTTAAAGTACACGCTCACACGCACACTCACGCGTTTTATCCCGGAAGGGGTAGTAAGAGGCGCACCTTTTAGGATCCATTTTTCGCCATGTGTTGTTCCTATAATGTGGTGAGTGAAGTAATCGCCATATGGGACACAAATTTCAATCCCCGAGCTGATAATGAATAGTAAAACTGAATATCACTTTTCCCGACCCGAGATTTGAACCAGGGACTTCAACGCGGTAGTCGTACCGCAATACAAGTAAGCCAGTGACGAAGGGTCAAAGTATCACAGTCCTGTCCTATTCCAGTGGCGCAATTTCTACATTACCTGATTTCTTCCGGCTTCCCTTTTGCAACTTATGTAAAATCTAATTCTCATTAGACTGATTTGCTGATCGCATTTAT
The DNA here is from genome assembly GCF_014839805.1 of Manduca sexta. Taxonomy (NCBI): domain Eukaryota; kingdom Metazoa; phylum Arthropoda; class Insecta; order Lepidoptera; family Sphingidae; genus Manduca; species Manduca sexta. The sequence continues at coordinate 319,647 of NC_051132.1, read as the reverse complement.
GCATATTGGTACCTATAGGTACCAATAAATGCGATCAGGTAACATATAATGTTATATCGGGTTTCCTCTCGGAAAATCTTGAACTTCGCCACTCCCCACTCTAAGACATAGTTGGTCGTGGATTTCAGTTATTAAGAGAAGCTTTTGGTTATACAACACAGCGCGGAGTGTTCCTAAACAAATATTTGCAACACAAGTCTAAAGAAGTTTGTAGAGCCTTTTATATATAAAACCTAAAGGAGACTTGTCACTGGTTTTATTATAAGGTTAATTAGCTAAGTATTAAACTTATTTTAAATGTTCATTTTCTAATAGAAGGCTCACCTACACGGTCTCGTAAGTAACACAATACAACCCAAAATTAATAATAGACTAGCTTCTGCTCACGGCTTTGACCAAGTTAAAATATTTTTTTTAATAATATATTTTCCAGAGATATAAGTAGCCCATATCCTTCACGATATGATTTTACACAGATATGATACAATTATTTTGCTTTCAGACGATACTAATTAGTCCATATTAAATATCTTTTATGTGTTCATGGAGTCATGTTATAACATACGAAAATGAAATTCGTAGACTCATTACATTAAATATGATTTGTTCGTGTATATTTGTCAATACGACGAGGTTTTAAAATTGTGTTACTAGTTAAAAGTGATGTAAATGTCGTTTATTTATTTGGCTTGGTTAATTTGGAAGTTGCTTTATCTCTTGGTTTTGCTTTAAATTAATATAATAATATCAGCTCTGTATTATATACTGACCCACTGTTGGGCACGCGCCTCCTTTACTACTGAGAAGGATTAGGCCTTAGTCCACCACACTGACCCAATACGGGTTGGCAGACTTCACATACTTTTGAAATTTTTACAGAGAACTTCTCAGGTACGCAGAGTTTCTCATGATATATTCAATTTCGAAACCTTAAGGATACATGTAATAATTCAATATTATGGATCGGCATTAGCTCCCATTGAGTCAAGATTATCATGATTTTCAATCCACGCCATATTGAACCTTATTATAATAATTTAATTATCATTCCCACTTCAATATCGAACATAGGCAACGTTCTTTGCTTTATCCCACAAAGGAAACGCATACTCAACGAAACATAATAAAACGCGATATACCTTTGACGCTCTGTATCGGGAAAATCATTTATACCTCCCTTATTAATTCCATCCTTTATGGAAAATTTATCCAATTTTATTATGTGGAATGAAATTAAAAATATATTACTATGTGTAGGTCTTCCAACATAACAAAAAAGTCCCACTATTTTTCGCGGAAAAGTATAATCAATTTATATTTATCTACGATTTGGTCTGTATGTTAAATGTTATCCATAAGTCATTAGAGCTTAACTACTAACGTCTATCCATATTTATAAACATTTATGAATCAAATCACATACATCAACATATTCATCAACCCGAGACATTTTTTAATGGAAGATAAGAAAGATATATCATTTGATAATAAATAATTGTCGCAGCTTATAAACAGTAAATAATAATTTAGAGCAAATTGACGATGTTTATGGAATGAAAAAGAAGTTTCCGTGTTCGGGAGTATAGATATTGATAAAAGGGATGAATTGAATGTACTGGCGTCTTACTTGTGTAAGATAAGAGGTAAGGTGGAAAATTTCTTTATGGTAAGATTGGACATAAACAGGCCAAAGATCCAAAAGCCAAAGATTCCAAGTGATCTATTTCGTCGCTCTCTTGACGATGAGCGCCAATTGTTGTCATTACCATAAATAGATAATGTTATCAAACTGTATCAAAGTTCTGCATGAAATTGTATTATGTGACTTGTAGATTTGAAGTAATAAGTCCAAAAGGGCCCATGATTATGAAATTGATGATTTTTATTGATGGTGATGATTACAATAGTCAGATGGTTTTAGCAAAAAAAATAACCATTGAATTCATTTTATAGATACAGAAAATCAAATTAATTTAAATCGACTGTGGCATATTTTTTTTTTATTGCTGCTTGAATGACGAGATAAGCTTGTCATTCGCCTGATGGTAAGCGCTACGACCTCCCATAAACAGTAGAAACACCATCCAGCACCTTGAATTACAAAGTATTGTTTGGTATTCCACTGCGCTCGCCATCCTTAGACATGAGATGTTAAGTCTCTTATGTCCAGTAGTATTAGTAGTGGCATTCGACATTTTTAAGCATTGGCATAATTTTAATGCCACGAAACAAATTCTGTTTATTATCCTCAAAAAATACAAGCTTGCAAAGGCTAATTACCATTCTTTCAGCCTCACCGCGCATCTTCGTAAAAATCCCCTGTAAATAAAATTAATGAATTTTACACAGCGCTTCGTTAACTGCGTGTATTTAACAATTTAACGATTAAAATTAATTAATTGATTAACATAAAAGCGTTTGCGAGTACTTGAATGTTTGTGTTGTTAATTAGGATGTGTTTCTTCGTAAACAGAAATAAAGGTGCTTTTGTGTAAAAACTACGTTATGGATTCAGTGTTGTCAGGGACAAACTAAATCTAAAGGATTTGAAATTTGTGGGGTCACGTTTTAAAGTTATTTTAGGAGACTCTTCTGGCTTCAGTGTTTATTTTTTGATAACATGTCTCTCTAAATTTTTTACAACACACACAATCACGCCTTTTATTTCAGAAAGGGTAGGCAGACGCGCAACTGTTGCGTTCACTTATCGCCGAGTATATTTTTTTCATCATGTGAGGGCATGTCAATCGCCATATCGAGCACAATTCCAGACACCGGGCTCATGCTAAAGAGAAACAACCAATATCATTTTCCGAGACTCGGCACCGAGATTCGAACACGAAACCTCACAATGGAGATCGTACCACGTACGCAATACAACTACGCCGAGGATGTTTATCACAATACTTCATGATTATTAAAGATTTGATTTTATAACTCACTGTTCAAAGCGCAATTTATTTCTTTGTAAATTCATAGTCATTAACAAAATTGACTACAATGGTTTGCTACCTTTATATTATTAACTTCACATAATTACACTTGAAGTGCAAATGTTTTCTTGCGTTTCTTTCATAAATCTCTAAAGCCATTATCCAACCTATTACGATTATAAATCAACGGAAACAATTTACGAAGAGGTCCCATTATTCAGCGTAAAAGGAAAATACCCCAACAATTGAGATCTAATTACCAGATATTGAATAAACTCACGAGAATAAAGGTCAGAATGCCAAACTATATAGAATAAATTAATTATTATGGTCCAATGGAAGTTATTATAAAAGACTAGTTACTGCTGGCGACTCCGCCCGCGTGAAAAATTTTTACCTAATTTTTTTTTGGATAATAGTCGCGCAATATAGGTAAGGACGGTTGAAGGTTAATAGACTTAAGCGATTTTTTTTTCGAGACTCTGTTTCATACATATTTAAAATCAGCAATTTTTTTATGTTTTTTAACGTAGGTAAAATTTTTCGAAATTACAAATGTTTGCTTAAGTCAATTAAGCGGCGATAGCCTAGTTGGTTGTGGAACGGACTGTCGAGACGGATGTCCGCAGGTTCAAATCCAAAGGGCTCCTAAAAATAATATGTGTGTTTCTTTGTGAATTATCGCTTGCTTTAACGGTGAAGGAAAGCATCATGAGGAAACCGGCACACCTGAGAAATTCTCTATAGGAATTTTCGAAGGTGTGTTAAGTCTCTCAATCCGCACTAGACCAGCGTGGGGGACTAAGGCCTAATCCCTCTCAGTAGTAGAGGAGGCCCGTGCCCAACAGTGGGATAGTATATACAATACAGGGCTGATATTATTATTATTAAATCAATTAGCCTTCCAACCGTCGATATATATATATTTTGTAATTTAATTTAAATTTAGAAATAAAATAATATGTGTAGAGTGCTATTTAAAAATAAAAAAAAATAAAAAACTGAGATTCAAAAAGCTTATAGCACTCAGGAGTAATGCAGTTTCCTGATTAAAACATTTTCAAAATTAATTTAGTAGTTCCTGAGGTTAGCGCGCTCAAACAAACAGCTCTTCAGCTTTATTTATCAGTAAAGATAAGAGTTTAGTTATTTTGTTCAATAGATATTTAATTAATTTAGTAATATTGATGTCTAATTAATAGTTTGTGCGAAATTATATGGAATAAATAATTATTAGTAATATGAACTTATTGGTATAATTATTGAAAATTCACAGAAATATTGAAAGTGAATTAGTTTTTAATTTACTTGCTCCAGGATTTATTGGCTGGTAATTGGCATTATAATATAATCTCTCGTGTGATTAGTGTAATTCACATTGTTTATTGTAGTTGGCCACATGATTATTAATAGTTGACCATCAATTATTCATGTAAATTAGTACTAATAGGTCTCTCATATATGAGAGTCCGCTTGGGTACCACCGTTGTCTATTTCTGCTAAGCAGCAGTGTGTAGTCACTGTTATGTTCCAGTTTAAAAAACATTGTAGCTAGTGCAACTACTGGACATAATAAGACTTAACATCTCATGTCTCGGAATGGAGATCGCAGTGGAATACAAAACAATACTTTTAAATTTAAGTTCTTGGATCGTGTCTCTACTATTCATGGGCAGTCGTATCGCTTACCATCGGGCGAACGGTAAGCTCGTCTCGTCAATCAAAATAATACAAAATCTGATTGTAATTGCAAAAAATAATAATGCAATGAAATTTTATATTTCTATGCGATACATCATATTAATTAATTTACATCGAAATATTCGTAAATAATTAAATGACTCAATAAGTAACATGAGTAATGGCGTCTTCACTAATGAGTAATTATATTAAGTTTCAATAATTAATACAGTGCTACGATTAATTAATAGTGACAACCTGTGGTTTTTTTTAAGTCTTTGACACATATTAGGAGCCGAGGCCTTCTAAAATGGTATCACGGCTGTGTTACGATATCTTCGTGAAATTATCATGAAATGGTATTCTGTATGACAATATTATCTAGTCTCAAACGCGACACGGTGCCTTACATGCGTTTAAGCGCTGTCGAAATAACTAATGACATAGAGAATAAAGTCCTTAGTTTTACTAAAAACAAAAATGTTGCTTGCGGCATCACTTGGTTGAATGAGATTTCTTAAAAACAAAGGAACTTTTGCGAGATCAAACTAGTCTATGTGTTAACCCCGGATATACAGCGTTTCATCATAATCCGTAATTGTTTCTTTGTCCGCTTTTAATAATCATCCAAACATAATTTTTTGAATTTACAATATTATTTGTCGAACATAACAAACAATTATTTTCTATATGAAATGTGTTTTCTAAAATAAATGATATTTTATTAATAAATCACTCCGAAAATCCTCTCAATTCAATTTATGACTTATATTTTCTGGTTTCTCTCTCACAACTCAATTTGCGGACTTCATACGTATAATGTGAAGTGTCCTGAAGCCATTGAAAGGGCCCCGAGGTGTACTAAATGAAACAAGTCGCTCGACCCGACGAAAAATGTTGCCCCAACGATGTCATTAGGGGCAAATGTGACGTTTTCAATCCAGTGGGAGCATTTCTTGTGTGCTTTCCGCGGGTTACTTGAGTTATTCGGGGATAAGCTTAGGATAGAGTATATAAACATTGTTATAGTTAAAGTAAATTTAACTGCCGTCTATAATGATATTATTATAAATATTATTATAATTTCAGTCCTGTATTATATACAGTCCCACTGCTGGACACAGGCCTCTTCTACTATGAGAGGGTTAGGCCTCAGTCCACCACGCTGGCCTAGTGCGGAGGTAGACTTCACATACATTCGAAATTACGTACTTTCTATACTGATATACATATAAAGCCGAAGCGTTTGTTAGTTTGAACGTGCTAATTTCAGGAAGTTCTAAATCGATTTTGAAATATTTTTTACTAATAGGAAGCTACATTACTGCTCAGTATATATTCGGAAATATATTCATCCCGAAAAACTTTTTCATGCGGGTAGACCTGCAGGCAAAAGCTAGTAAAAATCGATTTCGCATGTACCATGGTCCAATAAATTCCTTATTTAGAACTCTTTTGTTTCGCCCCCTATGAGTAAACTATACGAATATAATACAAAGTAGGAAGCTTTTATGTATTGTTATTATTTATTAGGTTTTCCAGCAGACTTAACACATAAACTTCATATTTATACTATTTTCTTTACCTCGGGACGTTGTTAGGTAGAAATTATCGTCATTCTTATTTTGGTATATTGTTCTAATAATTCATGCAAGATATTTGAAGTGTAGTCCAGTTTTTGTCGTTCATGTTATGTGGATTTATAATTCGTTAATGGGGCGCAGAAATGACTTAATACCAGACGATCCATTCGCTCGTTTGCCAGTCCACGCTATTCTAGCTTGCAATCTAATCCTCGCAAATGGTATTTCCATTAATTTATTGAACTAGTACGTTTGTACGCGCATTATCGTTCAAATCTTGCTAGCGTAATGTAGGCTTTGGTTATATTTTGTTTAGCATGCAGGCGTTGCCAGATATAAACTATTGAGTTGATAACCATTTAAATCGATGGCATTAAATAAGGATTGGTGGCGTTGAGATATTCGTAATATGTATTTATTTATTTAGTAGTTCATATAGAAATGTATATAGGCGGATTTATTGCCGTAGGCATTCTCTACCAGTCAACCTTAGGGTGGTACTGAGATAATCATGGTAGGTGTATGAAAAAAAGGTTGAAAACAGTAAAAAAATAAATAAATAGCACATATTATTAATAGTTATTAATTAATAATATGTGGCGTGTACGTTGTATGCTTTTCGCAAATCGTATCTTATTTTATAAATGCTAAAGTTTGTGAAAATCTTTTGATGTCTTTATGTTTGGATGTTTGTTAGAAGTAAAAGCAGAAACAGCAGGATGGATTTGTATGAAATTTGGCACATGTGTAGACCATATGCTGGATTAACATATAGGCTGCTTTTTATGCCAGTAACTTGCCATCATGAGAAATAATAGAATTTCTTAACCAATTTTTAAATAGAGGGCGCTGGCATCGCACAGATGCAGCTATGAATCCCTACTGTGTTTTGGGGACTTTTGCAACTGGAACTGCTTTCGACACGAGTGAAGCCGCGAACACAAGATAGCGATAATTTCAAATTTTTTCACATGTCTGGATAGTTTTGCAATTTGTACCTCTATGAACAGTCGTAGTGCTTATCATCTGAACACAAGTACCAGTCATTAATATTGTTGTAATTATTATAAAAAAAGATACTACTAATAACTTTGAATGCTAATATCATCAACATAAAAAACGTTAATCACCTAACAATTTAATCCAGTCATAAAGTTTTTCTAGTTAATTAACTGAAGGATTTATGCGTAAATTACCACAAAATTCGATAATCTTCAATGGAATAAATCGGCACGTGAGTCCGCGTTAATATGAAAATCATTTGCAATACATTGGCTTTCGCACACGTTTTCAATTAATGCCAATTAAGATAAACGTATTTGTTCAGAATATTTTGAAGCGTGCCGAAAATAATTTATTTGAGGCTTTTTATTTTCGGTCAATTTAGTGTTATTTTTTTTATTTGTGGGTTAAAGATGTTAGTAATGTAGGTTAGTATCTCGCCTTTACTACAACACGGTAAATTCTGTAAATGCGGATGGCAGCAATGGCGACTGTGGCAAGCGTTTTATGACATCGGACAATAATGCTTGACTCTAGAAGCACTAATCAGTTTTGATTCTGATTAATAAAATATTTATAAATATTTTTTTTTTATAGTTTATTACAAATAGATAATTAAAAAATATTTTAGCGCTTTTTACTCGAAATTTAAATAATTATATCCGACCTAAAATAACAAGCAAAATTCAAATATGGAACGATACCGCAACACTGAGTAATTTCAAAATGGCCGAAAATAAACAACCGACAAATTTTGCAAGGATTGTATTCTTTTGTAATTGTATTTGTGAGGGATTGTGACGACAGGAACTTGACGGAAAACCTTTTGTGACAGAAGGTCTGTATGGCAATCAAAATCAGAAGGACAATAAATAAGTTGTGGATAGTTTGCGGTGATTTATTGTGAGGACGTGGTTTACAAAATTCAATATTGTTACTCAATGTATGACCACCGCTATTGGTTGTTGTTTTGATAAATTACTCATGTATTATATTTTTATAACACACTTATGAGTAATAATATAAGTTATTGGGCGACATGGTCAATTTGTAAATAATTTTTTTCAAAGATCTTGATAGACATGTTCAAAAAAAGTGTCTAGTGCGGCTGAAGTAGGATTTAATGCGAGTAATTACAGCACGGAGTATAATTTCACGAGTTTTATGGCTAATTTACCGTACTTTGCATGTGAATTTATTAAATGTAACCTTATTATAGAGTTGATCATATTTTGAAATTCTATTATAAATAATTGTCATTTTTAACAGAATTTGATTTGGTTTCTATAGTTCAAGATTAACGTAATTGCTAATTGATTAGAGAGATTATTTTGAAGAGACTAAAAGAATTTAGAATAAATAGGAAGACATGTTGGACTAATAATTATGACAATATGAATGACTATTGAACGAAAAAAGAAAACATAATAAAATCACTTACGACAGGCATCAATAAAGAAAAAGTAACAGCATGTTTATTCATAGAACATAAATTCACATAACATAATTCGTTTACTTACTACGCAATATGAATATTTAAAAACAACACCTTAATGATATCTAAGGCCCAAAAGGTCTTTGGCATCACAAGCGTTGACCCATCCATGTGATCCCGTCAAACGATGCGTGGTTAAATAAACTAGAAGGTCTTTTAATTATAGCTGATTGAGGCTCATGTTCGGTTAAATTGTTTGTTTGAATACCTTTTGTATTAATGAATAATTCGCTGAACTAGAAGATAATGTTAAACTGAGAGAGTAATGTTAGCAAAGTTTCTAGGTGTACCAAGGTCGTCTTTCGACAATGACAGCTTTGAGTAGGATGGGGAAAGAGCGAATCGGACTCCAGACAGGGGCCTCGCGCGGTGCCTGGGAGTAACTTGGAGAGTACTCTTTTAGCGTCTTACCTACTAAACTCTAAATTTCATTAATTTAGGCGGATCAATGGTTGCTAGCAACAATCGTATGTTATTATTTAAAAAAATTATGGTTTATTGAATTTTTTATCTTAAAACACTTATAAGTATACGTGAACGTATGCGAGAATACACACACACACACATCAATACATCATCACTTTGCCCGACCCGGGATTCGAACCCAGGACCTCAGAGCGCTGCCGTACCGCGCATGCAGTACAACTACGCCACCGAGGCAGTCGATGCGAGAATTGCCTCGCAATTACCCTTGCGCGGATATGGTAAGTTTTTTAAGCAATAATTGCTTATGTTTATATAATAGCAACTCCTGATTCGTCTAAGTTCTTTACGTGACGAGTAACATCTATGTTGTTGTGGAACAGGTCCCTAACCACATGGTTCATGTTCAGAGACCTGTTCCATAATAGGGTAGGTACATACACACGTATTGTTTTAATTCTATTTTTAATATTAAGTTGATTTAGAATCTGACCCAGACCACTAAATCTTGTTACGCCCTTGGGAAATTCTTTAATTTTTAATTCCCAAATATCTGATTACAACAAAAACAAAACGCAGTTTATCACGCGACAAGGCGATAATCAAAAAAGTTTACAAACAGAAAATGGCGTCAAACCATTTACCGAAAAGGTGAAAGAAATTTGGTGCGTTTGAATATCTGAGCATTGTCAACGATTCCTTCAAACCGTCGTTTCGCATTCAATAACGTTATTGAGAAAGTTTGTTCAGGATGTGGCCCACATATTGTTAAGGCTGCCTGCAAACGTGCGAGTACGATTGACAAATATGTGCTGTATCAATAAAAATATCCGGGGACTTTTTATTGGTATTTCTTATGTCGAGTTTTCTTTTGTCCTAATAAGTGTTTCTTTTTTTTCTTCTTTTAAACCTTTGGAACGTTCTCTGCTGAAAATAGGCTTTTCATAGAGATTTCCAGACCAACCTATAACTGACAATGTATTTCAGACTGCTTAAGGTAGTCTTAAATACAGTAAGAGTAATCCTCTTAGTCTGCAGAGGAATAGAAATAAGTATTATCTTGCCGTATTGATCTGGCATCAGGCATTAGTCAGAGTTGCAACTAGCCTAATGATTTTTATCATATTAACGGACGAGAGACTAATTAACCAAAAACGATATAATTTTTTTCGAAAAAAATTAACTAGAGTAAAAAAATCAAAAAAAAAACAATCTAAAATGTTCTGATTCCAAATATTTATAAAACTTAATGTAGTAGAATAAATTAGCTTAAGTCGTATTAGCCCCGATGAAACACGTCTATATCATATTTTAGTAATAATGAATATTCCCAGTTGGAGTGTCAAAATTATATGCGAATAGGCACAACCCTAGCTCTCTCCTGAGAAAGACTTACCTAGAGATTTCACCTTGTCATTCTGGAGAACGCCAGGTGCAAAGAAAAATAAACTAAATTATTTCGCAACAAAAACTATATTTGGAAAATTGCAGACGTATTAAACTGCTATGTGTCTTCGTTTTTGCGGAAAAAGGCACGAGATATGTCGACGTGTCGCGGGACAACAAATCCATTTTCACGCCGTAATGACGGATTAGCATGTAATTTGGAACCTGAGTGATAGAACGCTAGCTTTTTTGATGGATTATATTCTTGTCTTTGTTTTTGTAACGATTAAGGCAGAAATATATATTATTTTTGGTTATTATTGTTGATTTATTTAGTTACACTTTAATTTTGGTAAATAGGACCAAGTTCGTCCAATTTAAATTCAAATGGGTTTTTGAATCAATTGTTTTTCAGAAATCGTAGTTACATTTATCTTATTCGGTTTGTTTAATTCATTTTTATAAAGATTTCTTACATTTACACGAATGTAAAACATCGAAAGAAAAACTAGTTTTCGCATTTTTTGTTGACTTTTCGTAGACTTTGCAGCCTTCATGGTCACGGAGCGAACTGAGATGTAATTCATCCGAAAAGAATATAAACCGCAAAAATCAAAACTAGTTTTATTTCGAATTGTTCAAGTGGTTAAACGAAGCGACAGACTAAAAAAGACAACATTGCAAATGCATAAAGGTCACAACACGTGGCGTGTACTCAGCCTAACAAACGGACATAATAGCACAACAGATGGCTGCGGTTTTGTTGCGGCGACATGTGGCAGTGTTGCTAACATATTACGTTTGTGGCGTGCGACCGCAATGTTTGCGTGTCGTCTTGTACTGACCGGTTAATTTTTTAAACGTTACGTGCCAGTGATTTTTTAATCAAATATTTATGTTTTAATTCAGCTTTATTACTTTATTGGTTGCGTGCAGCTTACATAGACGAGTGATATTATATTATGGGAATAATGGAATTTCAATAGTCATTTGACCAATTATGAAGACAGTAAATAATTTTAATTAAAGTATGAGAAACAGATATCTAAGTTTAGTTGTATATATCTTTTATGGTACATATATTACGAGTGTCTTCGCGGCGTAGTATTATAGTACGTCTGCAGTCCCGAGGTCTTGGGTTTGATTCCCGGGTCGGGCAAAGTGATATTGTTTTTTTTTTACTTGTAATAAATGACATAAAATAAATAAATATAAAATATGTCGATAGATTCAACTCCTATCACATCATAGGACGGAATACGCGCGACAATAAGTGGGTGCACCTGATGCGCATATTTCTATATGTTTCGAATGTTAAATATTAAAAAAAATATATGGAAACGGTTTGTTTGGGTGTTTTGTGCCCGCTATGGCGATAGGTTCGCCCCCTATCACGTCATGGGACGGAACACACTTGGCGAAAATTGGGTGCCTTGGGTGCGCCTCTGCATACCCCTTCGGAGATTAATGCGTGATGTTGTGTGTGTGTGTGTGTGGAAACAGTTGGATGGAGCCTATATGATTCTTCTACCGTCACCACATTTGAACCCTGTAATAAACCCGCAGGATAATTGACGTCAGGGGTTAGGTGTAACGCAGATAAGTAACGCAAATGGCCGAACAGTTACTGACCATTCCTCACCCTTGTCCGATATAAATGGCCGCGATTCGTCTCCCTTATTGAGGGTATATTTAATCCTTGGTGCTGTCCGTGTTTATAAAACTCTTTTTTGGACAGGGTTGGCAGTTTTTAAAGGTGTCTTAACTATAGTTTATACTTATATTACGAAATATGAGATGCTCTAAATAAATAATTATAATGTGTGAAGTCGTTTTTTTTTTAATTATAAAAGTATTTATTTGTTAAATTTTGACGTGTAATAAATGAAATAAAATAAATAATTTAAAAATATTGTATAGACTGAATCATACTTTAGTCTTGACACTAATATTGATTAGAGTAGATAGATTATGTTAGTAATATGTGTAGTCTAATGTTAGGTAGATTAGGTAATATAACGACGGGCTCTTTTATCACATCATGGGACGGATATAAGTAATATCAGTATAGTAGATTTTTCTGTCTACCTTTCTGACACGCATTTTCTCATTGACAGAACTTTATAACAAAACGTAAATGAATTAGTAACAATCTTTGTTAATTGCATTCGACATCACATAAAACAGCGGTTAACCGCAGTATGAGCGTCCATCTAACACATGAGCTATGCAAATTGCTCCAAATTACATTTCGTGAAAACAAATTACATTGTATTGTTATGAATTTTTTTTATAAAAAATTTCCAAAACAAATAAACGTGAGATAAAAGAAATAACGGGGATTAAAATAATGTATAGTTTTATTTATTTCTAGGAATCTTTTACATCGCTTAGGGGCATGTGCTAGACAGTTAATATAAAGGTTTGTTTACAAAATGTACTGACAAGTCCCTTTGTTCTTTGATTGACGTTCATATAATTAGATTATTCGAATTAAAATTAAAGATTTATTTCTTAAAAGCACCTTTGGAAAATTTTATATTATTACTAAATAAGTAATGAAGTCGAAATTGTATGCCTAATAATTAGTTCATGATTTTGGCTCCGTACGCGTTAATATTAATATAAACATCTTCACTTATTTTAATTTTATTATATTGAAGTTTAACGACGAGTCGAGCATCCCGCTTGTCTCATGGTAAGCAATACGACCACCCATAAACAGTAGCAACACCATATAAAACTTAAAATAAAAAAATGCGTGACATTCCACTGCGCTCGTTACCTTGGGAAATAATATGTCAAGCTTCACAATGGCCAGTTACTACGCTGGCTACAATTTTGTTTAAACGGGAACACAAAATGGCATGCCCACAGTTGCTTGGTGGTAGAAATAGACATTAATCATAATAGCACCCTTACTATCCTTATAATGGAATATTCTTATAATATATTTTTTATAGGAGCAAGACAAAGTGACCCCACTACACCTGATAGTAAGTGGAGTGGGGTCCCAATAGAATGTCGACCTCATAGAGTTGATTACCGCTCGACAGGCTCGGCATATACATACATAGGCTGATCCCGGAACGCGACACACGCTGTGCGTGTGCGCGATAGTCGCTTTCCGGGCCGGATATAAAATATATCCTACCACCAGCAATATAACATAATATTACATCTTTATAATAGTAGTTATTAGACTATACACTGGACTTAAATTCACTTAAAGATTGCGTATGATATACAACATACTTTTGAAAACACAAACATTGCAACCAACTATAAATCCATTATTACTCTAATATATTGCCAATATACCAATATTGGAGCAAATGCCTTATCACGTCGCCGCCACCTGTGGCTTGGCAGCCCTGCTTCCTACTCACTGGTTGTTCTATATTGCACTTTATTTCCAACTATTAGTCGCGGGAATTGGCTAGAAACGTGAGCTAGAAGCTAAGTGTAAGTAATACTTTCAGTAGTGGACGCGTTGGGGGATATATTAGGATCGCAAAGCTTAGTAACAGCTATTGTTTAGAAGTTATGTACTGGCCAACCACCGGATATATTTGTTATTGTGTGAGAATGGATAGGAACCGTACCGCTAGCATGAACATACACGCTATAGTATAGTATTCGTATCAAGAAAGTTAATGTATTTAGTACTAGCTTCCGCCCGCAGCTTCGCCCGCGTGGATTTCGGGTTTCAAAAATGGAGAAGATGCTCAATTTGTCGGGATGTTTTTTTAATTTACGGTGGTATGCAGGTGGTCCGATTGTCCGGTCAGGGTCTGATGATGGGATCCTGGTGAAATCGAAGGAACTTTTAACCATTAAGGTTGCACACGAAATGACGGGAGCTTAAAAAATGGAGTAACTTCTCCCGTTTTCCCAACATTTTCCATCACTGCTATGCTCCTATTAATTGTAGCGTGATGAAAAGTATACTATAACCAGCTCAGGAGTATGAAAAATAATTGTACCAAGTTAAGTTAAAATCCGTCGAGTAGTTTTTGTTTCTATAACGGTTATACAGACAGACAGACAAAAATTTTACTAATTGCATTTTTGGCATCAGTATCGATCCCTAATCACCCCCAGTTATTTTGGAAATATATTTCATGTACAGAATTGACCTCTCTACAAATTTATTATAAGTATAGATATGCAAAAGTAGCTCAAAAATTGTCCATAACGAAAACATGCATTTTAAAGTATAACAAAAGAAATAATATCGTGAAGCCAACCAAATAACTAATGATATATTAAATTTTGCGACTGTTCAATTTAGTCGGGTCCGCGATATCACTTTTGTTGAGTTTCAGAACGCGACATTACATTATTATATTCTGTGCTCCAACGCACACTGCTTTGATGTTAGGAACACACCTACATTGCTTAGACAACAGTGAACTTTATACAATAGCAATAAAGCTCAAATTGACTCTACGTATTAGTTAGAAAACGTTTGTATGGGAAATAGAAAAATGCTGTTTTGAGGATTTTCCCGGCAATTATTCGAATTTTTCTCACCTTTTAAATCTTCCCTAGACCTCCACGAATAATTCAAGACCAAGATAAGATAAATCCGTTCAGCCGTTCTCGAGTTTTAGCGAGACTAACGAACAGCAATTGATTTTTATATATATAGATTGACAGATATGTGACTTGAAAGTTCAAGTGTTGCCAGAATTACGTAACGCAGACTTGTAACTCTACAGAGTGTTGCTAAAGTTACGTAACGGTTTCATATAAATGGGCCAGGTGAATTTTACTGCTTAAGGGTTAACTGGCAACACTTTTGTAGGTTAATAGATTTGAAATCTAAAATTTAAGTCTGCCTTTGCGGCCTTAACATCACTAAGCGGCCTAAGGAAAGATCAGCTCTGGTTTTATTGCCAGCATATGTTAAGTCGGGGCTATTTATGATACGATACGTCAAAAACGAGACATGTGCTACCGTTTCCATACATTTTGACGCATACTTGTATATGGGTACACTATTTACTATTCCAAGTTCACACGCGCGCAATTTTTACGCGTTGTTTATATTTCCATACAAGAATGAACTTAAACGAAACTGCTATATTAATGATACAATAGCGCATAAATTCATGCTAGGGGTTCAGATTTGACTAGTCGCGTTAAGGAAAATTGTTTTCAACGTCTTCCTGTCCTTTTATTTGATTAATTTGATTGCGGGTTAAAGACAGGATATGGTTTCAGACTCGCGTTCACCATTTCGTGTTAAAAATTGCGTTCCACTGTCGACCTAAAGTCGGAACGAAATGAAAATGAAATAATTTATTTTTTAATCTGTAAAATATTATACATTATTTAGATTTCATCAATATAAACTATATCACTAGTTCAGAAAATAGTTTTCACCAGAGAGGAACGGGCAAGGAACACTTTTCTAGGAATAGTTTCGAAATCAGTTCAATAGGTTAACTAGTTTACATAAGACAATAGGCAAAATCTGGCTTCTATTGAGGAATGCAACATAATACGTAAACTGCGACATATTATCATAGATGTGATGTTGCTTAGAAATGGCAGGATTAATAAAACATGACACCCAAAAACATATACAAAGTTATTAAAATTCAAGTAAAGTAAGAAAGGTTTTTTAATGAAGGAAGCAAATTTTTTATCATAACAGATAGACAAGAAGCAAGGACGTTTAAATAATGTTAAGTTTATTAAAGCATACTAAAAGAATTTTTGAAGCCACTTCTGCTACTACGCTATTCGATTTTGTATTTTGAACAAGGCTCTCAGGGTTTAACGAACTTCGCCATTCGTAACACAACTAACTCTTTCGCACTTTCAGTCTACAAACTTTTGAGTTCTGGTCATCCAATTATATAGAGGGCTTGTTCGTTTCTCTTGTATGTCCAATATGAAATTTCCCAATTTCATTTCAGTTAATTGCGTATCATATATTGGTTGTCGTATATTTTCATTACCATTATAATATCGCAATATATCAAAAGTAAAGAATTTCAAAAAGAACTTCTCGGAAAATAAATATTTTTCTACACTTTTACACGTTCAGTTTAATTTAATAAATGTTATTAATATATATATTTTTAATATTTGTATCTGGAATGTTTCAGTTGTATATTCACATAATGTTGGAAGCCACGTCGTCTAGTTAAAGCTGGTAAATGTTTAGAATGTTTCAGTGCATAAATATTGATTGTAAATTTGTTTTCAGCAAAATTTTAATATCTGAACATATATAGCTGAGGAGTTTGTTTATTTATTTGTACGCGTTAAACTCAGAAATTACGAAAAAAAAATTATTCATTAGGTATTACTCCTCTCATTAAGCGGCGCTAGCCTAGTTGGTTGTGGAACGGACTGCCGAGACAAATGTCCGCAGGTTCAAATCCCGAGGGCAAACACCTCTGACTTTTCTAAAAAAAAATATGTGTGTATTCTTTGTGAATTATCGCTTACTTTAACGGTGAAGGAAAACATCGTGAGGAAACCTGCATACCTGAGAAATTCTCTATAGGAATTTTCGAGGGTGTGTGGAGTCTACCAATCGGCACTAGGCCAGCGTTGTGGACTAAGGCCTAATCCTTCTCAGTAGTGAAGGAGGCCCGCGCCCAACAGTGGGACAGTATATAATACAGGGCTGATATTATTATTACTCCTGAGTGCTAGCTACATATGGTATGCACAGTCAATGACAGTGACTCCTTCCTTGTTTATGAGTTCGAATATGGCTGAAGTTTCATTCGGTGTGTTTAATAATTGTAATATGCCTTAGGCCCCAAGACTTAGAACAAGTATTGCGATAATTCAAAATCAATATCTTTTAGAGCAACGAAATCAAGGTCAATGCTTGACGGAATTTTGCTACTTGATACCTGAAAAATAAAATTGTTTGAAAAATGTTTATTTTTCTTGTTGCTTGTCGTCAAGGGATGGTTCTTTAATGTCACCCTATAAGTCTGATTTCTAAGCTACTAAAATAAGATATCAGTTACCAATACCTTAAACATAACCTGAATACAAACTAGTATCAACATTGTATTTGTATAATACAAGATCTAATATCCCGGTCAGCCGACAACGGTGGCAGCCCTAACAAAAGTTTATCTAGCAGGACTCGTCCTGATTTCCATGACACAGCCGCTTATATTGAGGTTGGAACAATTTAATTTCTCTAGAGTTCAGAATTCTGTTTGCTTTGTATTCTGTTCTTCTACATTAAACACGCGGTCTGACAATTAGTTGACTACCTGGCACGTTAGATGCAATGCAGCTTCTTAATTTTCATTTGCTGGTTTATAATTTATAGCTTGTTTTATCTCAATTACGCTTTACCAGCTTTTATTTGCAGGTCCGCCCGTGTTAGTTCATTCCTGGGATAATAATTAGCTCAAGCACTCAGAAGTAATGTAGCTTCGTAATTATGGAAGAATTTTTAAAATCTTTTCGTAAAGTCTCATGCCCTATTTTAATCCGAAGTGCATACTTACGTCATTTTAGGGACATTTGACCACAATTTAATCTTCTAGGTTTTGACAATTTTGGCTGTATGAGCATTGATCAGTCAGGCAGCTAGGCAGCGTATCCTTTTATATAATAAAAAAAATAGTATTGTTACCAGTTTTTTTATTATCTTTACCTATAACCAATAGTATTAAAAAACGACTTCATAAAGAGCTGACTGGAATAAAAATAAACCAATATTTTTATTCCATTACCTAGTAGTTTTTTTTTTTTGGGAAGAGCAAATAGTATCTAATACTATCTCATACTAGCTGGTTTTCAATTCCTCCCTATTCTATTTGATTAGTTTCGCTGCGGTTTGAACATAGATTAGTGTTCCCAGACATTCGCTGAGTTTCACCGCTGGGTGTTATACAACGAGCGCCACTGTCGATCATGGCTTACAGAGGTTGCAGTGGCGGATGTGAGAGTGAGATAGTATCTTAATTAATGGGAGATGATCGCCTTTTCCCCTCTCTGCATAGCACCAATAAGTTAGTGCTTGGTTACGCTTGTGTACCTATGTCTAATAAGATAGGTTAGCACAATTCAGGCGAGTATTGAACTACAAAGCAAAACACGAAGATTATACCACATACCACAATATGAAAATACAAATAGTTTCATAAAGTTTCATAATAGTACCAATAGATCTTCGCCTAGAAGTCCGTAAAATCGTTAATCCCTGTATTTTAACGAGCTATGATTAAGCAATATTCGACGCTGTCATTTCGCTGATATATTAAAGTAGAGCTAGATTAAAATACAAGCGACGGAGAGCCTCCGTAAGCTCGGAGACATGACAGTCTAATGGCGCGATGACCTAGGGAATAGACGGGCTTCTTTCATTACAATAACATTTTACCATTTTGTGCTTAGAGATTTTTAATTACACCATTAAAAAAATAGTACTTTGTACAAATTAACGTAGAAATCCGTAAATTGCTTGTTCAATGGCAGACGTTAGTTATGATTTCCCATAAAACTGCATTTAGAACTTTGAATAACATATTTAGTAATTGTTAATTTCTACACACACTTGCATACAAAAGAACCTCACCAATGCCGGTTAGCTAGTTGAGAGCTATTCCTTTCTCGCTACAAAATTCCCAAAACCACTGTAGCGATTCAAATCGCCATCTCGACGTGGCTAATATCGTCTATTTAAAAATCCATTATTTCACTTAGGCGCAAATAACCGGGATAAAGGTACTTATGTATTAATCCGCAATCCACAACCCAGTCTACCCGTGTGTTACGTCCAAGCATTTTCTTCCGAATTTATAAGATTTTTCACAAATTTGAATTAGCTCTTTATAAGAACCATTAAAGCCGAGAATAATGAATATTTCCATTCCAACGGGTCGCAAACGATGCATGACGTAATAACCTAACGCAGGTGGTTAAACCCATGATATATTTAAACTTGAAAATGAATGCGCGTGATAAATCAGGCCGAACAGCCTTTGCGTCAAATTTTGTTTTTCTGTCTTGATCGGGTTGTTAAACGCTACTTTATTCTAGTAAGAGTAATTAGAAAATGAATACTTTGCTTTTCACTAACATATTACTCACCATTAGATGATTTCGTCGAACTCTATGTATTTCTCGTCTTAAAACCTCTAGGAATCCATAGAGTTGGTCAAAGACAATTACAGTTGCATTTAGAAAATGAATACTTTGCTTTTCACTAACATATTACTCACCATTAGACGATTTCGTCGAATTCTATGTATTTCTCGTTTTAAAACCTCTAGGAATCCATAGAGTTTGTCAAAGACAATTACTGTTGCATTAATTTTAACTCAATCTTGTAACACGATATGTAACCTCAACGTAGTTTGAAAACTATCGAATTATTTCTTAGTGATTCATGTGGAACTGAGACTTCAGAGTATATTATCTTTAGCCCTCTCGTTTCATTTTTTTGGATAATGTAAGCAGAGGTAAACGATATTTTCATCTGTCTCACCTTTCTAAAATAAACAGTGTTTTAACAACTTGGAAAAAACATTATGTCCTCAGAATATTGTCTGATGAAACTGCTTATTTCAAGTTGTTTTTAAAACGTTTATCTTATAGCTTTGGGCTGGGATGCTTTTCAGTGTAGGAAATTTTGCTTTTGCAAATGCTGTTGACAGTTTGACACGGATTAATGACTTCTGCCATTTCACTACAAATGACGTCGACAGTTGATCATGCTTTTCAATTGCAATTCCGAGATATAATGGCTTGTGCAAATTAATGATATCTGACTTCGAGTGCTGGCCATAGCCAGCACTCGAAGTCAGATATTAAAATATTTGTAAATCATAGATTTACAAATATTTTAACAACTCGCAAAAGCATAAAATTATGTTTAAATAAAATTAATTAACTTAACCCGTGAGGTAGCTGAATGTTTGCCGGCAAACATTGACAGCTACGCGTGTGACGGAAAAATAACCTTATTATGTAGTATATATGTAGTATATAAGGTTATAATCCCGTGACACACGCAAATGTCATGTAGCTGTCTTGGCTCGCCGGCGATTCACGAGAGACCAAGAGTTAAAAGCAGCGGTGATAGTCCAGTTGGGTGTGGAACAGACTTCTGAGACGAATGTCCGCAGGTTCAAAACACAAGGGCACATATCTCTGCCATTTCTAAAATTATGTGCGTATTCTTTGTGAATTATCGCTAGCTTTAACGGCGAAGGAAACCATTGTGAGTAAACCTGCGTACCTGAGAAGTTCTCTATTGGTATTTTGAGGGTATGTGAAGTCTACCAATCCGCACTCGGCCAGCCTAATCGCTCTCAGTAGTGGAGAAGGCCCGTGTCCAGCAATGGGACAGTATAAAATACAGGGCCTACATTAAAATTAATTTTCAAATGTTACCCGTATTTGTTTTATCTGGGCGTAAATGTTCGTAAAGGAAAATCTTTTAACGAAACTTTCATACCTGTGAATTCTCCAAAAGAATGTCGAAGGTATGTGAAGTCTGCCAAATCGCACTGGACCAGCATGGTAAATTAAGGCTTAAACCAATAATAGTAGAGGTCCGTACTCAGCAGTGGGCTGTACAGTAATGGGCTGGTTAATAGCACCGAGAAAAATATATTACGCTTTGCATGGCATTTACCTGGATTAGCTATCCAGCAGTAGCGAAGGCTCCATATAACCCGATTTCTACCGGCTTCCCTTTTATAATATTGATAAAATTTTATTATCATTAGAACGATTTCTTGACCACCTTATGCATATTTTCGTACCTATTAGTTGTGTCGGGTACCCTTTAGGAAACCTTTACACTTCGCCACTGCTATCTAGGGACATTAAATGTTAAATATAATATGTATTGTTAAAAAAATAACTCCCAAACATAAATGAAAAATGCATGTAGTCGATACCACCTTATAGCAAGGGATGTGATTTTTTTCTACAAGACAATAAAAATACAAACACGATATTCCTTGATGTATGGATATCGAATGGCGGTGACGTGGAAAGTTATGTAAATGCGAACTACGTAAGACAGCTATTTGCGTTCGAAATAATGGGATTCTATTTCGAAAAAATCATTTTTATAACGTACCTTTCGTGTAAGGAATCAATATTTAATTCCAATCTCTTTTTATGTATTGTGTGATGTAAATCCTTATACATATTATAAAAAAACAGTACCTCGTCGCGTATCTGTCTGCCTGAACACGATAAATTCAAGCTCGCGAACAGATTTCGATGAAATTTGCAATGGAAGTAGTTTTAGACCTTAGAAATGACATAGACTACTTTTATTCTGAGAATATATTTGGCGGGAGTTTCATCCCAGAGCAACTCTTTCACGCGAGCAAAGCTGCGAGTACAAGTAGTTATTTATAAATCTAAAATCTTATAAATTGGATTATGCTTTTAAATTGTTTTTTTTTTTAAAGGTGGAGAAAAATCTAGTTTATTCAGCAACATAATAGGGCCGACTCACGTGAGGTTTCATATAAAATGGCAGCGGTATATCTCCTATGGTGTAATTATTATTTTTGAATTCATCCAAGATTCCATTATATAAATAACGTTGAAAAGTAAGATTAGCAGAATTTCTAAAATCGTCCACAATTATTATTTTTTTTAACTAGGCAGCATATTCTTATTCCTCACATTATAAAGGTCTCAAGGCGTGGTTATAATAATGTGATAACTCTCGTAATTTTTTGTCGTATGGGATGGATTGCTGTCAGGCAGCAATGTCTAGTCACTGTTTCGTTCTGGTTTGAAGGATATTGTAGCCAGTCTAACTATTGGAAATAATAAGACTTAACATCTCATGTCTCAGGATGGCGAGCGCAGTGGAATACCAAACAATACTTTGTAATTCAAGATTTTGGATGGTGTTTCTATTATTTATATGCGGTCGTATCGCTTACCATCAGGCGAACGGCAAGATAGTCTCGTCATTTAAAAAATGGCAATGCATACACTATTACTCTAACTTTAGGTTCATAAGTTCTTTCATAAGTTCATTCTTTACTTTCAACCCAATTTATTTAATAGTTTACGTTCCTTGCAATATTAAAAACATGAACTATTTATCCCAAAACGTATCCGCGTTAAGAGGTAATTTCATGCTCATTGCTTTTCTAATTCCCACCACACATTCATTTCGCTCGCGCGGTACAATTCGCATGTCCCATCAAAATATCTTAATAGGTTTTACACGGTAACTTGAACATATGAATTTATATATGGAAATAAATATAAATGAAATCAAGAGCATTATTATTATTGGCATTATTACAGTCTTTTGGCAAAGTATTTCTCAAAATAAATGTACGTAACCAAACAGTTTTAATGAAATATTGTTACGAAGTTTTCTGCTCATCTATCCTTTTTTAGTTTGTCGTAGTACATTCGTTCTATTAAATAACATATAAAATGGAATTAAGACAAACAAAAATAAACAGAAAACACGGAAAATGTTGTAACAATATTTCGTAAACACTATTTCGTTGCGTACCATTATATTGAGAGATACTCAAATATATATGACTGGTATTATTAGTACTTGCCTAAAAATAATTTGTACAACTTGTAATTTTTGTACAACTCCTTAATCTTATTACTGATAGCAGTACCAAGAATAGCACCTATTTATAATACTCAATTCTTTGTTTTCTCAGAAAACATGTTAAACTCTCAGTTTCGTTATTTGCCAATTAAAATTATTTTTCCTTAATGTTAATGTTGTATGTTATCATCATTTCATTTTAAGCAGCTTTTCCTTACACCCAGCATTATACAAAAATACACTACGTAGGTACTGCGAAATAATAGGCATAGGTTAACTTATTGCGTGAACGTCTCCAAATTATATAGTAACTGTGTTTAATTTGCTGCGCTTAAATCAGTTTTAGATTAAATTATAAAATACATGTTGAGTCTTCCTTGGGGTTACATTATAGCTATAAGTTATAATATTTTAAATTATTTTAATCGTAGTTTTAAGACTGCTAGAAAACCTAATAAATAAATAAATAATGATAATCTAGACGGCCGTCTGATCGGAACGATGCTGTTTTAAAAAAAACAGCAAATGACGTAATTTACTCGTATATTTGAATAACCTTGAAAACCCGTTTCGTGATGAACATATTCTCGTTTAACACGACTTGGTCATGAAGGGTGCAACTCTATTTATAAAAGCCAAACAGATCGATACATCGGATCTTGTTGCTTGGTGAATAGCTTCGTTACGATGCAAGATATGCTATTGTGTCTATAGGGCTATTGCATTTAGTCGGGTTATCTTTATGTCCTAGATTTTAAAATATATATTTGCGATTTTTATGAGGACGATGACACTGTAAAGGCGAACAAGAAAGGGTTCGCCTTTACAGTGTCATCGGTCGTCGGTTATATAAGTTTAATCAGCTAATATTAGCTCTTATTCTGCATATTAGTGTTGTTCTTTAAGACCCCATTGCACCTGATAGTAAGCGAAGTGAAGTCCAAATAAAATATCAACTGATGATAGATGATTCTCCCTCGCCAGTTGATATAATTATGCCGGCCTATTTGAACTGGATATACAAAGTCTAATTCCGGATCGTGATGCACTTACCTGGGAGATTTGCTGGCATTTTCAATAAACAATTCTGATCAATGTTTCGATCTCTCAATGGACCAATTAGAACAAAGTAATTTTTACATACTTACAAATTAATTATTTTTATTGGTTCATTCATTGAATCGGATTGAAGATTGAGATCGGGATCATTTATTGAAAACGGATGTCAGTCGGGTTTCACACCTTTATTTATTTATTTATTTATTACTTACACCTTCTGAATAGCAGGAGCTATCCGAGCGGATACAAACTATTACCACCAGATCGCTGTATTTCATAGTATAGGTAGATGATTATTAAAAACAACTATTACAGACAACCTAGTGTCCAACCTAATGTTGTATGTTCCGCAAATATTTTATTTTAGTACAAATTATCTGAAACTCGAACGTTTTTTACTTCTCTGTTCTCCAACTTACTGCATTAAACTTTATTTCTGTAAATTGATGAGTTATATACCTACCTATTCAGTGTATTTTTAATTATGTAGAAGCAGTACATAAATTGTACGAAAGTTGATCCAATTACTGCAATCACAACGCGATAAAGATTAATGGGAGGTGATACAGCAAATGCCTATACATTGATTGACCTCAAAACACCATTCATGGTATCGAATGAATAGGGCGGGTTTTAAAACGTATGCATGATAATACAGGATGTTTTAAATAATGAATAAAACTCTCTCATGCACACACATTCACGTCTTTTATCCCCAAAAGGGTAGGCAGAAGCCCAATTGGGGCACCCTTTATTTGACGTGCATATTCCATCCCATAAAGTATTAGGGCCTATATTTAGCCTATCGTCAGGTACAAATTCCAAACTCCAGACTGATATTGTGTAGAAAAACCTAGTATCAATTTGCCCAACCTGGAAATCGAACCTAAGGTCACAGCACTGAAGTCGGACAGTAATACAACAACGCCACCGATGCAGTCAGGAATAAAAATTCACTCAGGAGAATCGTCAGTGCGCTGTGCTTTGTGATTATTGAGTGCTCTGACTATCAGCATTAAACTAAGAACTAAATAAAGTTATCAAATATCTAAGTGGACTTTCACTTACCTAAATTCTAGGCAATACTTCCAAGTCCTAAAAGTGATTCCTGACTACTTTACAACCAAAACCACTTTAGTTTGCAATCTCTTAAAGTAACATATTTCTTAGAAAATGCGGCCACATTGCACTGAAAAATACTTCATGTACGCTAGAGATCTCCGCAAAGTAATAAAATAACAAATTTTACTGTACATGTGCGCGAGTCTGAGAACTTTATGAGATTCAACAAGTGAGATTTTAAAATAATGATATTTTATGAGTTTGGTTATATCGCTTTTCGAAATAGAGTGATGTAGTTTCGGGTAGAGTAATAAAGAGAAAACTATAAATTAAAGATTCTTGCTGGTAGCAGACTGCCTCGGTGGCATATTTATAGTTCGGTACGACTATCGCGCATAGGTCTCAGGTTCGAATCTCCGGTCGGGCAAAGTGATATTGGGTTTTTCTAAATTGCAAAAGACTCGTCCTCTATGATATCACCTGAAAATGCTGGCGAAATGTGTGTGTTAATAGCTCTGCTTACCCCTGGAAAAGGAAAAGGCGTGAGGCTATGTACCTATTCTGGCAAGTCCTCTTGCGTAAAATACTTTTCTCGGAATTAAAGTACCATTATTTAGGTTATTGGGATGAAAGTGTAATACCCATAATATATTAATTCAGAATATAATATAAGTAATATGTGTGTATTTTTGTTCTTACTTCTAAGAAAGCATGATAATATCTTTAGAAACTTCACCGTTTTAATATTAGTAACATGTAAGATTTACATAATAATGTAATAAGTCTAGAATGGTTACTCATGTTTGTCCCTACTAAAAATAGTATGAAATTCTTACGAAGAATTACTTTATAGCAGGATCTTGAACTGAAACTTTTTAAATCGAATTTATTTAGGATAAACACAATCAGTTATTCATATAAATATTATAGAGCAACATAAAGCTATGAAGGTAGAATATTACGTCATATCGTATGACTGACCAATACTGGGGCCTTATTCTCTATCCCGCACGTTATTTTAACAGTGCGTAACAAGCACGTAACACAACACATCATGTTTAGGACTATAGAAATTTGGCTTACAGGATACCATTCCACGCACATTTCTCAAAAATAACATGACACGACCGCGTTACGCGTTTACACTATCATACAGAATAAGGGCCCTGCTGTAACATGTTGTGAGTAACTAGACAACGTTACCATGGAAACCAACAATGGCGAAAGGTGTAATTTTCCGAAAGTGAACCCGATAAAACATATAGGTACTAATATGCATAGATACGTCTGCAAATCGTTCTAATGATAATCAGATTGTACATAAAGGGAATACGGCAGCAATCGAGTTATGGTCACTTCACCACTGGAAACCAATTAACCGAATATAAACAATATCGATATAATAATAATATCGACATAGCTATCTGCAACACACACAACTTACAGTCCACCTACACTGAAAAAATTGCTAAATATACCGTCTTGTCTATAGAATTACAAACACAATGGAACGCCACCACACGCAAGACCATACCCATTATAATATCTTCCACAGGAGTAATCCCTAAAACGTTACACACTAGCCTTCGAACACTCGACCTTCACAAAAATACATACATCCTTCTGCAAAAAGCAACAATATTAAACACTTGCCGTATTGTTCGAAATTTTTTATCATTACCGACCCATTAAATTAATTTCTTGCACTTTTACATTAAATTGTATACCTCCAAATAGGAGAGATAATTATATGTATATATAAAATAATAATAATAATAATAAAAGATTTATTTGGCACAACAGTAAACGACAACATAATATTGTTCACATGCTAAAATTGTTTGTGCTTACACAGAATTTTTAAACTATAATTTGCCTGTATCTTGGGGACCAGAACAGTTTTATATCTTAGTTTAGTCTTAATATTATGAGTTTCTATTACAGTAGTTCTTTATTATATTTATCAATATAAATAAATATATTATTAAGTTTAGTAACAAATCTATATCTTATATTCTAACTTATGTGCTAAATAATATTATTATGTGCTCAACTTTGTATTGACAGTAATACATAATATAATTTTATATGTATGTTTATATAAATAAAAAAATACAACAAATCTGTATATATATTTTATGAACATTTTTTTAATACCTGTTTTATATATTAAATTTTAACAACGTTTTTAATGATCTTAACTGGCATTAATTACTAGTATTTAATAATATATTTTCAGTGTCTATGTAGTCTAAAGTTTGCAACCACTTTGACACCTTTGATTTGGTTTCTGGAATCGAGAGGCCTTTCAAGTCGCAGTGTTTTAGTACCGAGTTGTATGTGTGTGCTCTGAGGTATTCTCCAAATCTACGTCCAAAAACGGTTCTCGTTCTCGGCAGTGGTAATCTGAATATTCTCTTTTTAAGTAGTGCATGGTAATCGTAATATAACAAAAGCCGTTTTGGGTGTAAATACACATTCGCAGAATAAATAGTTGACGTACAGTTAGGACTTCAGCTTCCTGATATAGATTTCTTGTATATGAATACACACATGATATGAAAGCATATTTTTAACCGACTTCAAAAAAAAGGAGGAGGTTATCAATTCGACGTGAATTTTTTTTTTAAATTTTTTTTATTATACTCACAATCCAGGTTCGTTTACCTCTCATAATTCACTTTGTATGAGAAACTTTTACCATCCCTCCAGCTAATACTAAAACTACGTACAAGTAACTATAAAAACTTTATAGTACCGAAGAGCGACGGAATGCAGTCTAATAATTCGATTGTCCCGTTTATTCGATTGCAATAACAATCGCGGTGAATCGATTGTTCGGTGATTGGCGAAGCGAAACAACTTGGTGGTCGTGCGTTATTGAACTTTTCAATCGAGTGGTGACTTGAAATGCTTTATTAAAATATCAATATTTCAAAAACGTTGGAGGACTTTAATCAAGTTATGGAATTATTGCATTTCGCATGAATGTGACAAACTCAACGATGAGTTTCGATACAGAGTGACATGTAAATAATAATAATAATAAATAATAATATCAGCCCTGTATTATATACTTGCCCACTGCTGAGCACGGGCCTCCTCTACTACTGAGAGGGATTAGGCCTTAGTCCACCACGCTGGCCTAGTGCGGATTGGTAGACTTCACACACCTTCGAAATTCCTATAGAGAACTTCTCAGATGTGCAGGTTTCCTCACGATGTTTTCCTTCACCGTTAAAGGGAACGATAAATTCACAAAGAATACACACATGATTTTAGAAAAGTCAGAGGTGTGTGCCCTTGGGATTTGAACCTGCGGGCATTGGTCTTGGCAGTCCGTTCCACACACAACTAGGCTATCGCCGCATGTAAATAATAGAAAAGGTTTATTTTACAATTACGTTTTTAAGCTTATTTATAATAGTGATGATCGCCTGAAATAAATCTATCGTTATACCTGCAATAGATTATTGCAACATTTATCATTTAAAAAGCTAATTAAAGTGCTATAATGTGATGGGGGAATCAAGACCTAATTCTAAAATTGGCTTATTTTCATGATTTTTATCATAAAATGAATTCTTTATTACTTAAAAAATATTACTATATTGTAATGGGGCAGTTAAGACGTGATTATAATCTTGCCTTATTTTCATAATTTTCAACATAAAATATATTTTTTATTACTTGGTTCGGTCATATATTTGCAACCGACAATATTTAGTAGATAGATTAAAATATTCCCGTATATTTAAAAGAATATATATGGCTTTTGAAATCTCTTGTTTTATTTTTCGTCTATAATGGTAATAATAAATAGTGATAATGAACAGTCCGATTTTGTATATTTCATTTGCTGTAATTCTCCCACTAAAGAATACACTGACATAGATCGATAAGAAAAGCTATATGCTATATAACACACGCGAAATGATTTATCTATACGCTTCTAGCTCTTAGAATTACATAAGATCTAAACAGAAACTGTAAGCAGGAAGGCGAACATAAAATACACACAAACCAATACATCTTTTTGCTTCTAGTTCTAAGATCTAAACATAAACCAAACATTTCCGAACAAATAGCCCGTGGAAATTTCGAAACGTAGCTAAGTTTAGAGATAACAAACTTTTGTTACGAAAGGGTTAATTCCTGGATACGATCTTGTTTTATCAACTTTCGTAACTGATAAAGTGATAAATATAAAGCCTTTTTTATAATGTAATGTAAACTGGCCGCGTAATACTATGTATCTTTTTGAATTATTGTATTTGGAATAAAATAACAATGTACTGTTACTAAGCAATGTGTGCTAGTCTAATACGGTTGTCTAACGTGTTAATTCTATTAAAAATATAAGTTCCTATTCGACGGAAAACCCTGTTTATTTCTCACACTTACTCTGCAAGGGCGACTCGAAGCCTAAGAATGTTTAACGTCTTATGAAAATACCAGCGTATTTATAAATTGTTTGATGCTTATTTTTTTCCCGACGTTTTGAAGATTTTGCATCCTTCTTCCTTGATAATAATATAAAAAACCACAATGAAATTCGTAAAATAATTTCATTTTAGTGTCTAGCATTCCCGTAAACATAGGAAATCATTATGTTTGATGCGAAGTAACATTCTTATGTTATTCTGAGAAAATAATTGATATACCCTAATTTCTTAGTTGATTGGCGCAATAAACAAAAAAAAAATGCTTAATTTTCAAATATAATCTAACCTCATCGTAAACTATAAATATAGAAAAGCATTACTCCTTTTTCGTAGAGGCTCACACAAGACCACTAAACACGTTATAATGCCAACATAATTTCCTCCACCAAATTTATTTTCCACCAAAATTCCAACAAAACATTCAATTTAATGAGACTTAAGAATCAAAACGCAACGTGTACGTTTTGAATAGTGACGATCCTTGGAGATTAACCAGTTTTAATTAACTGAAGGCGGTCGCCAGTCACGTAACTGAGGTTCGCCGACGCCTCGCATTGTTGGTTTTGTTTGCTGAAATGATTTTGTTTATCATTTATTTGCAGGTAAGCCTTGTGCGTGATTTTGTGCTTATGTTTGGTAAGAAATTTATAATTAATTTATTGTTTTCAAAGTGATACTTTTAGCCAGTTAGTTTTAGGTCTGAAATTAGTATTGGGATATTATTAAATAACTAGTTGACCCGACAGATGTTGTCCCGTCTTAACTATGAATTTGCAGCGCGCACTCTGTCTCAGTTATTTCAAATAATTGATAGTTATATAAAATTAATATTTTCGTTAAATTTTCTTAAATTTTCTAATTTTCCGCGCAATTTTTTATTTTTTTCTCTCATAAGAACCTTCTCCTGACAATAACAATTACGAAAAAAAAATAGTGAAATCGGTCCAGCTGTTCACGCGTGATGGCGTGACCAAGGGAAATAGGGATTCGTTTTTATACATATAGATGATTTATTTGCACAAAAAATCAAATAAAATAATACAAATAACGTACGGTTTATAAATTATTATATAAAGCAATACTAACCCTCAATATGCCGAATTAAGTTAAAAATCTTTTTCTTAGCACACAGCGCTATTCCTCAAAGTTTTATAGAAGTCGATAAAGTGATGTAATGAAAAAGGTAAATTTAGAATAGTTTGTGTAGAAATTTAGTGAACCTCTCTGTGTAGGTGTTTGTTTGTTGTGTACATATATATGAGTGTGTGTAAGTGAAATCGAGGCTGTGTGCACTGTGCAAAATTAGAAATGAATTTGTATTTGATTAATGATTGATTGTAGCTAAATAATAACTTTAAAGTTATAAGATTATATTAATAAACTATGATTTGAATATGCATTCAAGAATACTCTTACAGACCGTTCAGAGCGGGCATGATTAGAAAGGTAAAGCAATTTAGTATTTTGTGTGATGTTGTGCATAATAATGTGATTGGATATATTATTATGCAAACACGGGTATTTTTAGTACAACTGAATTGTTAAAATAACAGTGGCTGACGGACTTGGAATTAGCTTGAAATCTATATGTGTTATTCAAATTAAATAATTAATTTAAAAGAATTTAATGAAATTTATTTGTTGATAAAATAAAGGCTTATAAAGAAGCCGATATTAACACAAAATTATTTGGAAATAATTATTAATCCGGATATGTTTTAAAAATGATTTCAATATTACATTCAATACATTTAAAATAAACTACGTCATTTCGGTTCAGTGCAAAATTGTGATTTAATTTAAAATGTGCTTGCTTTACATAAAATGCTTTGAATACTTACGTTTAATTTGGTATATACACGTGTCATATAAGCGAATTTCATTTAAAATGTGCATATTTTAAATATTGTACGATCATGTAAATTTCATATAAAACCAAAGAGATTTTAATTTTATAAATAAAAAGTTTTATATTTATAATAGTGATCGTCTAATAGTCGGATTGAATATATTTGTAAGAATATTAAATATTATTTTGCTGCACTCTTTCTCTACATTAACTTTAATCATGAAAAATCTCACTCTTTCGTGCGCGCAATGAGCTTAGAAAGGAGGACAACGTTTTAAGTTCATGTATATACAGACTTTACTAAGGACCCTCATGTCTAATTCTATAGATTGTATCGATTAATTTATATACTATCGATAGTTGACAATCAAAAGTACCTTATCCCTCGATTATTTCGTTTTAAACTTAAATGTCGGCTCTGGATGTTTTACTTTTTTTTACACGCATTAATGCCACAACTGCTCTAAGAGAATTCATCGCAGCGGTAGCATCAAACTTTCAGTCAAAAAATACTCACGCGCATGCTATATCCGCATTAAACAACAAAATGACAAAAAAATCATAAAGGAAAACCGGATTATGTGGAAATATTCGTTATACTTGAACGATTTATGGCATAATGTTAGCAAAGGTATAGTATCGTTTCATTTATTAGCGCAATGTCACAATGACCCTATATAGATAGTATCCTCTTAATAAAGATTTATTTGGAAGCCTAATTCGCAGTATTATTTTCATTTAGTCATCTTATATTTGACTATTAATTATTAGTGTTAAAGTCGTAAATCAAACGATTAGTCTAGCCTAAAAGAGCAATTTGTATTTAAAGAAGCAGAGTATACACTGTCTAGTTTGGTAGGGTAATCCTGGTGCTTTGTATGCAATACAAATTGCTATTTAGAGCAAGTAGTGTAACATAGACAAAGTTTAGTGAAGAATAGAGCGAATTGAACGAACGAACTCTACAGTTTTACTAAAATGTATGGTCAGTGAGCCTTATTCCGTCTACTGGGACAAGTCCGTCTTTTTGAATTTACATGAGTTCTAATTGGAGGACAGCTTTGGTAGGCGTATGTATAAGTAAATAGGTCCTTTTTTGCGTATTTTAATTATATGACTTACGTTCTTTGATTAAAATGCCCATAATTCTAAAAAGACGGATATGCCCCCTTGGACGGTATAGGGCTCCTCCTGAATGTATTAACTTATTATGTATTTGTGTTATAGTATTTTTTTAATTGTTTATATATATTTGTGTTGCATGCTTTCTAAGAGGTAGGCAGAAGGCCTGTTACACACACATTTCGGCAGCTACGTTCGGTAACGTGTAATATACGACGAAATTATTGTCATTTGTCTACTACTATTCAATCTTATAAATAAAAGAGAAACGAAGTATCATTAACCTGTCCCGGAATAGAATTCGTGATTTCCGCACGGCATAACATAACTAGGCCACACAAGTACAAAACTAAAAAAAAAAAACAAAAAAATATAAGATTTGTTTTACGATTAGTTTCGTCGCGTTTGTCATTAACAACGGCGGCGAAACAAACAAATTCATTCGATTACCGGGCAGGGCTCGTTAAGGAATCAGAATATTAAATATTTGGTCCCGCGACGTCTTGTTACGAGTTTCATCACAGATTCAATTTTCCCCTGCTTTTTAGTTTTTCTAAGAATTACATTCTTCGTTTGTAATTCGATTTTCAAAATGCTATATCATGATTTTTTATTTTATTAGTAAACTAGCTTTGGCTTGCGGTTTCGTTTGAGTGGAAATCTTTTAGGGAGACCCATTTAGCAGTGGATATCCTACGGCTAATGATAATCAAACATGTATAATTATAAGCATTGTTACATCCGATGTCTCAACTTATCTACGAATAGTCAATCAAGTTTTTCAAACAGTACGAACTTCAGCCAGTAACTACGGTTCAAGTCGTTCTAAGAAACTACTCATTTTCACGAAACTTTTCTCATTTGCAAAGTATAGCGTGACACGAACGAGTAGAATGTGGATTTTATCATGTGTTACCTTATATAAGTCAAGACGACGTTATACCCTTAAGTAGTTTCCATTGAAGGATATCTTTAGAAGTTATTATATTGTAGTACACTTGAATACGTATTATATTTCGAAACTGGAAACGGTAGTTTTTGTATTAACTTGTAACATAGAAATATATTATATAGATTTTACTATCCATACTTTCTTACATATGACAAACTAAGTCTTTCGCCCAGTCTATCTAAACGCTATAAACTCAATACTACTATAATATAATAAAAAAATGGCAGTTGGATTTTTTATACTCGGTATCGGTTAACGCCTTTTGTTTCTATTCATAAGTGGCTGTTTCCAAAGTTGTTTCTTGCTGTATACTGTGTTTCGCTGTGTTCACAAGATATTGGTCATTTATTGCCTTCTACCCTCAAAATCATTTTTATTTATTATAATTTGTCACTGCTGTATCTTGTATGTCACAGGTTGATGTTGTTCACGCATTTTAATTTTTATTGTTTAAGTTACATAGTAATTTGATTATTGCTCCAAATGGCTGCGATTAAATGTTACTACCAAAACGTCCGTGGTTTGCGTACGAAAACGTGTAGTGTATTCCGTAATGTATGTCTCGAAGATTATGATGTAATAGCATTTACTGAAACATGGTTAGATGATAATATATTTAGTAATGAATTATTTGATGAACGTTATCTTGTGTGGAGAAGAGATCGCGATTATTCTCGAACTGCCCAGAAACTGGGTGGTGGTGTTCTCATTGCCGTTAAAAGTACATTCACAGTTATTGAAAGAACTGATTGGCATAGTTCAGCTGAAGATATTTGGGTATCACTCGTCTTAAAGAGGTCCAGACCCCAAGTAAGCTATAATTTACACATATGTGTACTTTATCTCTGTAATGAAAACCTCGGAAATTCTTATATAACTCAATTAAATAATTTTACAAACAAACTGAACCAACTGACTTTAAAATATCCGATGGATAAATTCATATTGATGGGTGACTTTAATTTTGGTAACGACGTTTGCTGGACCCTTAATGTAGATAATGAAAATGGCGAATTAATTCCTCAAATTATCTCACACCAACACATCAGAGAATTCTTTGATACCGCACAAATATCTAATCTTTCCCAGTTTAATGGTGAACGTAACATTAATGGTCGTTTATTGGATCTTGTTTTTTCAAACGATTTGGTCACTGTTTCCGAATGTGCCTACCCCCTGGCAGTACCTGTGGACCTGCACCACAAACCCTTAATTATTCAAGAAACTTTCGTTAAAATTCATAAGCTAAGTGAAAAAAAATTGCAAACTTATATTTACTCACGAGGTGACTATGAAGCTATTAAATCTGAGCTTGACCGAATAAATTGGAATAATTTATGTTTGGTTGGGACGTTAGACGATGCCGTCACTAAATTTTATAACAAACTATATGAGCTTCGAGATAAATATATTCCGTTAAAATCTATGAAACAGTCTTCATACCCTGCGTGGTATAACTCAGCCCTCATTAAAATATTGAAAGAAAAACATAAGTATCATAAAAAATTTAAAATATACGGTAATAAGGCCGACTACCACTCCTTCTCTATACTACGTAAAAGAGCAGTTAGTATAGAAAAGACTTGTTTTAATAAGTATATGGAAAGAATCGAAAACTCTATAGTAAAAGATCCAAAAAATTTTGGTCCTACGTAAAAAGTAAACGAAATTCAAACACTTTTCCTAATGTGATGCATTACGGCGATGTACTTGCGAGCACAGGTTTGGAAATCAGCAATTTGTTCGCCACCTATTTTCACTCCACGTTCCAAAAACCTGACTCTGTAGTTATTGACGTTAACGTGCCGTTAAGTAATGTGTCCAGTTCTACTGAGATAACAAGCATAAACACAATAAACGTTTGTCAGTCGCGGGTATTAAAGCTACTTAAAAGTTTGGACCTCTCAAAGTCTGGTGGGCCCGATTTTATACCTCCTATATTTATAGTTAACTGCGCCGATAGTATTGTAGTGCCTTTATGTATATTATTTCAGCGATCCCTATCGGAAGGTTTACTTCCAAATATCTGGAAATCAGCTTTTGTTACCCCAGTATTCAAAAAAGGTAACAGATCTGATATTACTAACTATCGCCCAATATCGAAGATATGTTTATTTTCGAAAGTACTTGAGCGATTGGTCCACACTGAGTTATATGCTGCACTACAATGTAGCTATGGTGATGAACAACATGGCTTCCTTAAGAAACGTTCTACTACTACTAATCTAATTTTATCACATGATTTCATATCTCTTGGGATGGAAAAATGCCCTCAAATTGACGTTATATACACAGACTATAGCAAATGCTTTGATCTTATAGATCATAAACTGTTATTGGATAAGTTGTTTTTAGCTGGAATACACGGTGACTTATATCGTTGGTTCTCTTCTTATATAGATAATCGAACGCAAGCTGTAGTACTTCACGGGTACACCTCTGATTGGATCCATATCCCCTCAGGAGTACCTCAAGGCTCTATCTTAGGGCCCCTTTTGTTTACATTGTTTATATCCGATGTTAAAAATTGTTTTCAACATTCTTACATTCTACTTTATGCTGACGATATGAAGGTTCATAAAAAGTACAAAATATATTTGATACACTGTATTTACAAGAAGATCTCAACAGATTTGAATTGTATTGTATCAAAAATAAGTTAAAACTAAATATTGATAAATGCTTTCACATAACTTTTACACGTCGGCAGTCCATTATAGGTTCGAGCTACAAACTTAACAATCAAAGCATCGCTAAAGTAAATAGTATTAGGGATCTTGGAATTATACAAGACAGCAAACTTTTGTTCGATCAACATGTAGATAATATAGTTAAAAAGCTTCTAAGTCTCTTGGATTTATCATAAGAACAACGGCATGTTTTCGTTCTCTCAAGCCAATTAAAATTTTATACTGCTCGTTCGTGCGCAGCCACTTGGAGTATGCATCTCAAGTTTGGAACCCTCAATACGAGATATATAAGTCTCGTATTGAGAGCGTCCAGATGAAATTCTTACGCTACTTAGATTTTAAGACTAAGCAATGGTCTGATGATTACAACCATCGTTGCAAAAGGTACCATTTTTTGCCGTTGGACCAAAGACGCTGCATTAATGACATTTGCTTATTAATGAACATCGCAAATGGTTCGATTGACTGTCCCGAACTTTTATCAAAATTAACAATGAGAACTAATCAGATTGGATTTCGACAGCGTCCGCTACTGCACGTACCCTTTACAACAACTAACTACAGGCGTAATTCTTTTCTTTTGCGCAGCGCATTAAATTTTAATATGCTTTCACGTGTATCAGACATTGACCTGTTCTGTTCTAAAACCAGCACAGTAAGGCGGCTTCTAGCCAAATTATATTTTGATACTTAATGATTCTTATTAAAATTATATTAATATCTGTAATACCTGTAATACTTCTTATGACTATATAAGTAATACTGTTATTTTTATTATTCTTTTTTTTTGGTTCTTTTTGATATCGATATTTGTATACTCAAATGTGGAGGCTAGTTATTAGCAACTTAATTATACATTGGTGTGACTTAATTTAATGTTATTAGTCTGTAAGCCTTCCTAAAAAATAAATAAATAAATAAATAAATAAATAAGGATTTCAATCAAATACAACTATTTATACCATATACTATAAATAATAATAGTATTATATACTATAAATATCTACTATTTATGCCGGGAAAATATATATTTGGACTTTTATCCCCGGAAAAACTCTTTCAAACGGGCGAAGAAATGAATTATCAGTCCGAAAATAGCCCTATTTATTAAACTTTAACGGCTAAACCGCTGGACTAAAGTTACTGACATTTAGTGGAGAGTAAAATTACACTATAAGACTGAGTCGGCCTATTTGTTATCACGGAAAAGTACCTAACGGGACTTTTATCCCAGAAAACTTTTTTAAGCAGACAAAGCCGCGAGGAAAAGGTAGTCGAATATAAAATATCTAGAAACATGATAAGGAGTAAATGATGCAAATATTCCACGCGACCGGAGATGTACAGCTAGGGGCATATTGTTTAGCACCATTTACCAACCCCGTTACCAGGCATTGATGCGTTTTATTATATAAGTATTATTGTTTCGGAACAATCAACTCTATGCTCATGGTTTTACAATCAACGTGTTTGTTACACTTTCGTCTAATAGCTGCGTCCAACAAGCTGCTTATATGTTTCGACCACTTCTATTTACCAGAGGGTTGAGTATGTCACTTCGTACTACATTAAGGGCTTGCTTCACATGTTTCAAGCATATTTCAATTGAGAGTTATCGTATTATACAGCTAATATATATAGTAAGTACTCATTGTATAACCATTTATTTTGTAGCATGAAGTGTGACTGCTGTATTTGGTCGGCTTATACTTTATACGACAAAAAATATTTACTCAGAAGTGTAAAACAGGCCCTAAAGCTTAGAGTGTGACTTTTGTGTTTGGTCGCCTTATAAACAGGCTCTTAAAAAGGTTCTGAACAGGCTTTTAAAATATTGTAACAGAAATGAGTGGATTGCACTCTGCACACAATAGACGGTAAACTAATTTAATATCGCTACACATTAAACCCTATTTATCCTATAAATATCCGCAATTCATCATCAAAACAAGATGGATTCAAGCAGAAAATATCCAATGCATTTTTTCCCACGCGACGAGGCTGGCGATTTATTAAATAGATAAAAAGTTTATACGTCCGCTCAGTGGACTGTGCCGGCCTCATAAAACGAACATTAAAAGGAAGCCACTACACCATGAATGAACCATAAATCGATGTGGCTACGATGGCTTACCGAACACGTAATACCATAAGAATAGAATTTACTACGTGTAATTGCAGTCTAGTTAGATTTAGCGTTGGGATTAGAAAAGGTAGTGTGAATAGCGATATCCGTTGGGTTTCAGATGACTTGACTGAAGGAGACCTATTTTACAAAGGTTTTGTTTTTTTTATACGTTCACTGCAAAATAATTCGCTGCACCTTATGGTAAGTGGAGTAGGTCCAATAGAATGTCGACTGACGAGAGATGATTATTCTTCCGCACTCGACAAAATTATGCCGGCCTGTTGGAACCGGATATATAGGTAGGCTGATCCCGAATGCGACACGCGAGCCACTATAGCGGGTTGTAACAAATGTTAAACAAATGTTAATCGTTTCGTTTCATCAATTACTTGTAAAAATGTAACTACTGGACATAATGAGACTTAACATCTCACGTCTCAGGATGGTGAGCGCAGAGGAATACCAAACAATATTTTGTATTTCAAGGTGTTGGATGGTGTTTCTACTGTTCATGGGCGGTCGTATCGCTTACCATCAGGCGAACGGCAAGCTCGTGTTGTCATTCACAGGAATAAAAAAATATGTTAATTTAGGAAACGTCCAAGAATTATAGGTTACAACACAAAACCGAAACAAGTTTCTATTGGACTCCACTTACCATCAGCTGCAGTGGGGTCACCTTGGCGTGCTTGTAAAAAAAAAAAACGAAAAAGCCACATGCCTAGTGCAATCTTATATTAGTAAGCTTTATTCAATATGATAAAAATTCTAGATATTTTTTTTGTATAATTAGGCTATGCAAAAGAACAATTCACCGGTTAAAAAATAAAACATATAATAGTATAAGTTTAACTTTTTCTTTTTTTTTATCCTTGTTAAGATTGTTTAAGTAAACCGCCAATATATTGTGCTTACTATTTCAAATTGTAAAACAATGACATAAAAGAATTACGTTATTACTACATATTCAATTAAGTACCTAATTACTTTCTTGGAGTAAGCTGAAAATTTTTATTATTTTTTAATTTAATATTTTTTTTTATTTTTTTTTATAATAATAATAATTAATTTAATTTAATTAAATAAAA
This sequence comes from Manduca sexta, assembly GCF_014839805.1. Taxonomy (NCBI): domain Eukaryota; kingdom Metazoa; phylum Arthropoda; class Insecta; order Lepidoptera; family Sphingidae; genus Manduca; species Manduca sexta. Next base: position 280,194 of record NC_051132.1, on the reverse strand, counting down.
ATTAAAATAAGCTGAAAAAAAAAACCTTTAAGAGGTAAACACATTGTCATCTATACCCTAATACTTCTTTAAAGATACTTGTACCGTATATTACCTAATGGTGTTTCGAAATAAAATAAATAAATAAAACAAAAAATTCGCTTAGGTGTAATATACAGTCACGTATAAATCTAGGTTACCATCCATTAATTGCCTTCTAAAATATGTATTTAGTAACTCCGTTCATTACCCAAGCGAAACAAGAAACCGGGTAACTTAAATTATTTAATTACCATAAGCCTTTAGGAACTTTAGGATTCTAATTTTATTTCTTGATCCGAGCGCTGAACCAAAGTGAATCCAGAAAGATATTTGGCTCGCTTTTAAAATCATGTTATGAGCAGCCTGTTGAATATCTGTGTGTTTATAACGTTGTAAAGGTTTTATATCCATTTATGGTCGTATTATTCTTTTATAAACGTATGATTATAAAGATGCTTCATTCTGATTTACATTTATCCACATAAAAAAATTCACAGTCTTTTTCTTCAATCTTTCCATTAGAACCGACCTGCATCCAATGGGTCCCTCCGACCTTAATAGCAAATTAAGCATTTTTTTTTAATTTTTACATACTAGCTTTTGCCCGCGACTTCGCCTACATGAAGGAGTTTTCCGGGATAAAAGTCTCCTATATATTTTTTCCCGGAATAGAAAGTAGCCTATAGCTAAAATAAAAATCCGTTCAGGTGATTTTGAAAATATCAATAACATACAGACAGACAGAAAAGGGCACTTTGTTTTATAATATGTACAGATATAAAACACATCTAGACAAAGCGTTTTTATTATATATAATTTGCGTGTCTTGGCAAATAATAAGTATGCTATAGTGTTGAGATATGAAATCCTTGATTCATCAGCCTGGGTTTTATTAAAGTAACGGTGCATATCACTACTTTGATTATGATGCCTTAAATCAATATCCGGCGAAATCAAAGTTATCCGGATTTTTACGCTCATTTTATATTATCATTTCCTCCCACGTTTCAAGGACTTTGCAGGCTTCATAGTCACGGGGTGAACTGAGGTGTTGGTCGTACGAAAAGTCAGTAACAATATCTACAGTGAATAAATCCCGGTTCTTGCGACACAATGCTAGGGAAAATGTTTTTAAATCTCTTGTAAATAAGACTTTCGTACCAAAACTTTGAACAGGCAGGTGTGCATACACTTTTACAACTCGTAAACAAACCACAAACTCAAAACTCCCATTAAGATAGAGAAACAAAATGAACAACACACAATGCTCAATTTTTGCACCATACAATGTTTGCTGTTTTGAACACAGAGAAATATATTTTTTTTTTGGTTAAAATTGTTTTGGTAGAGTTTAGTTTATTTTTGAATCAAATAGGAATATTTTTATCAGATATTTGAATAAACCTTTTTGGAAATAAAATTCAAATCGAATATATAAAGAAAGGGTGTTCATAGCCATAGACTTGATCGTGTCTACGGCTATAACAATTTTTATCGCTAACACCACGCGTCGGTTTATGCCCCCTCGTGTACCTCCTAATGGAGTACTTTCACTAACATAAATACTAGTTTTATCGTAGATCTAGTACAGATAACAATACAAGTTTCTGAACCAAACGTAAGGAGATAACTCAAGTATTTTAAGTCGAGATAGTCTGGTTTTGAAGTTTATTGTTCTCGAATTATGTTTGCAGGATTAGGTAAAATATAATCTCGTAGATTTAATAAAGGTTGTTTAGTTTTGGATGATACTTGCTAGAGGCAGTTAAAAGCCCGACTTGAGTAGGAATCTTTAAGTCAATGCCCTCAGCAAAACAGCGCGTAAATCACATGTTTAGAAGTTGTATCTTTATAGAAAAATGAAATATATCGCTGGCTTGCTATTACGAGGTTTTATGTTATATTTTGTGAATAAATTAAATTACTTGTATTACAATAGGCTTTGTGTCTTTTTCAATAAAAGTTTCCAATAACCCATAAAGATATAAAAGAGGAACCGTGAATGATTCCCTGTTCTAGATTTCATTCATTTTTACAACATAAATAAAAATTTACAGAGGACCTTGTAATAGCTAGCTAGGGATATTTCTATAACGTTTACTTGGATTGTTCCAAATATTATATAATTTGGATATTACATGAATAATTTAATCATGATAATGCTACTAAAATTGTTGATTCATACATTTTATACATTCTTTAATTTGTAACCAACGCTATAATTGATAATTAATAAGAAAAGTTTTGATATTTTAAAGTTATCAAAAAGACCTAAAACTGATTTATTTTTTAAATTATTCATAAATACTATCATATTCCCGCCGTAACTCATACATAAATGTATAGAACGAGTGTTCAAGGCCGTTTTCTCTAACGAGGGCCTTAAGTTATAAATCTCCGCGGGGACTAAAGTATTGAGGAATTAAATTATACTAGCTTGTGTATTCATTATAATTAGCGAACTAACTTGCCCATTAATAGTGATATAGTAACATCGCTTACTAATGTTTCATTAATATTTATGGACATATTTATTGGTAACTAAATTTTCTGATATCATAATTGTTTAATCACATAAGAAAACAAGTAATTATACCATTCATTTTGTAGATTACTAGCTTTTGCTTAGTGGATTTGACTGAAAGAGTTACTAGGGGATTATAGACTTTCTAAAATCGTTAGGTAGGTTTTGAGTTCACCACGTTTAGATAGATAGATAGATGCGGCAGGGGAACTTTATTTATAACATACAAAGGATAAATTATGTAGGTAGTTTTCTTTATTACATAAAAAGGGGTGGTAATACAATGGGATTAGTACAATGTATTATAACTTTCAATATTATTCCTACGCCCATAAATATTGCACCAGGAAAGATGAAATCCAGTAAGCAAACATAGCTTAATGGTACAAAGGCACCAAGCAACGAACCAGTGCAACAAATTACAATTTAAGTAATGATAATAAATAATAATATCACCCCTGTATTATATACAGTCCCACTGTTGGGCACGGGCCTACTCTGCTACTGAGAGGGAATAGGCCTTAAATCCACCACGCGGGCCTAGTGCGGGTTGGTAGACTTCACACACTCGCGAAAATTCCTAATAGAGAATTTCTCAGGTATGCAGGTTTCCTCACGATGTTTCCTTCACCGTTAAAGCAAGCGATAATTCACAAAGAATACACACATATTTTTTTAGAAAAGTCAAGAGGTATGTGCCCTTGTGATTTGAACCGGCGGACATTCGCCTCGGCAGCCCGTTTCACAACCAACTAGGCTAGCGCCGCTTAAGTAAACAAGACATTATTAACAGAGTGCGGACGGTGATTTGAATTAATAATAGTGCCTGCAGTTTCCTCATTAGATGCCAGGGTAATAACTTTGTAAAACGTCACCTCCGAGGGCCGCGATGTGTCGCCCCTGTCTCTCGGTGGTCTAATTAAAATACTAATTAGATATGTGTACTGTAGTGGAAAATTACAAATTTCATCTTAAAAATTGACGCTGTTGTACTGAAGATTAATCTTGGAGATTTTTAGCTAATCGCGTACATCATTTTGATTAGGTTGTTAATTAATGACGCTGCAAAATTAGAAGCAATGTTAATGCAAATTGTTTAATGAAGATTCACGACTTTTTTTTATGGACATCTACAGTCAAACTTAGACGTCTGAATGGCAATAGGTAAATTCATTTGTGAGACAATTTATTGAGGAAGTGAAAAATTAGGTCCAGTCAGTCAACAAAAAATGAAATTTAGTGGCCTACAAAGGTCAGAGATCAGTCTGTATATCTATAATAGTTTCGAACAGGCCACCTTAATTGTTTCGACATGCGAGGGATAAATATCACTCGCCAGTCGATATTACATCTGGACCCCACTCCACTTATTATCAGGTGTGTGTGTGTGTGTGTGTTTTGCTGTGTTTGTTGCTGTGGTGCTGTTAAAATAAATAATAAAGTTAGATAAGTAATCTCGTGGTGGCTAATTTGCTTATTGCTCGCTTATCTGTTACTAGCAATAATTATATGACACGGATAGCTAATTTAGTATTAGTTAATACTGAATTAGCTCAATACTGGCTTTGAGTTTAATAACATTTGAGCTAGCTAATACTAGCATTTCATCTAAGATTCCAATTCCGATAGAACAGCCAATAGTATATTACCAACTAACCTACATCCCATTCAGAAATAGAATTGTTATTGCTTGATCTAAATATAAAACACATTCAAATACAACGGGGTAGAGCAAATATTAAAATTCTATTGTTCGTTTTGTGTTTGCTTCACAGTTCTTCGGCGTTTGTGCATTTCTCTTGTAGTTTTACCTATAATACATTAGTTCATGTTTTCTGTTTGCGTTATAAAAGGATTGTGTATTGACTGGAATGTATTGTGAATTTAGTTATTGTTGCTCAGCAATTAGTATATTTTAATATTCAGTCTCGCATATTGATTGCACTTTCTGAAATTCACGTATTGTTCCTTTTTAATTTTGAGTTGAATTACTAAGCATGTTTTATAATCAATACGACTTTGTTTTTATTCAGGTCTCTAATATAATTTTAACTGTCATGAGGCGTTTTATTATCTCTTATTTTCAAATAACATTGAAAGATGTTTTTTTTTACTTTTTTGTCGTTTTTCATTACGAGAGTAGGTATATCACAAATATTTTTCGGTGCATGTGCTTTTGATTCCATAAATCAATTTTCAAAAATGAACAAATTCTACACCCTCTCAAATGAACTTCTTGTATTTTTATGATCAAGAAGTAAGGAAATCATATAATGTAAAACAAATTCAAGACAATGTATTACAAAAACTACAAGATCTATTGCCTTATATATTTCATAATTTAATCTTCAAACCAAACCAATTGAAAAGTTAAATTCAGGTAATAAATTATAATTCTCTTTACTTTAATAAAGTTTTTATACTGTAGGTCGATTTGATTAATTTTAATGGAGGTCGGGTTTACGTGTGTTCTTAATAAAATTTCAGCCAAGATTCGCCTGGTTGGGGCCACGCTCGAGTCCTTTATAATTAAATAATCTTTTCATACTTGGTCATCCGTTTGCGTGCAACCCCTAATTTAAATTATCTTTATCCATATTAACTACGTCATATTCAAAACGCCCTTTCGATTTAGGATTTTAATTGGAATCATATTTCACTTGATTTTTGTTGACGCAAAATTGATTTTACTTTTATCTTTCGAAATGTTTTAAAGGAACATTTAGAATATTTTTTAATGTCGAATTCATCCATAATTTATGGAGCAACAGTTTTTTAAATGCTTATGTGATTTGTTGGATGCTAAACATAATACAAGAGGCAGTAGACAAAATGCCAGACGCAGACTTAACGCCAGACTTATCACTAAAATATGGTATTTTAATATTTTTTTTTATATTCCATTAGCGTTAACCATTGTATAAAGGCATCTCTACTACGGCTCGTCGTATAGACGGCTTGGCGGAGGTTACAGGCACACCTTAGATACAGGCCGTTTTAGCAGTTCAGTCTGAAATTCTTTACGCCTATGTTCACCAGTGGACTTCTTGAATATAATGATAATTATGAAACAAACTGTAACCAATCAAATCTGTACCACTGAACCGCTGTATTTAAATAAAAAACTCACCAAACTAAAGATTCCGTCAATGAATGCCGAATACGCGTCATGCCCCAATGGTCCTCGCGCAGAAAAACAAATTCCCAGAGTGGAAAATAAGTTCAAAGCATGTCCCGTGTGGCTGCGCGAGAAAGTCCACTGGAACGGAAAGTGTTTCCACAAGAATGGCCAGAGGAGGTACCACGGGATCTCATTCACGCGCTAATTTTATACGTTTGTGTACCGAATGTGAAATCATTTGACGGATTTTAAGGGTCCCTTTGTTTGTTTTATTATTGGATTTGTAGTTGCTAAAGAGGTTTATTAACACACATTAACAGGAGGCGTTTGATACAGCGAAACTCGTTAATAAAGATTTATTCCTAAACTTGCAAGCGTTTTTATATTATTCACTATCTATTCTAATACATGCACGTCAAAGTGACCCCACTGTATCTGATGAAGTTGAGTGGGGTCCAATAAAATATAGACAGTCGACAATATTATCCGGCCTTTTTTTTTTTTTTTTTGTTTTCGCGGAGAAAGTGCCTTATTACTACCGCCCAGCCTTCGTGGGGGGCGACTGAGCGGTTATGCTGGGGTAACGAGCCGTAAAAGGACCCGCGACAGCCTGTGGCGGCGCGCTGGAGGGTCCGGGTACTGGGGCGGGGAGGGACTGAGCGGGAGCTGTTTTCTTCCCTACTCCTTTCCCTTTCTCCCTCCTGGATTTTGGCGGGGGAGGACCTCCGACTATTCCTCCTGTCACTGGGAGCTGTGTGTCCCCAAAGGCGGCCTTCCTTTGGTGGGCCAAGCTGGGCCTCTGGGCTGGCCCCAACAGGGCCGACTCTAACCTGGCCTGGACCCTGGCTTCCACCATAGCCAGCATCTCCTCCGTTGACGGCCCTTTGGTGGACGCTTCCAGCTCTTCGAGGCGTCTTTTGAGAGCAGCATTCTCCTCCTGCAGCGTTTTCATATTCGCCTCGAGGCGGGCACTGTGCTCTTGCCACTTCTTCGATTCACTCTCGAGGCGAGTGATGACGGCGGACTCCGGCTGTTGTATGTACTGGGTGATTTTGTTGGTCACCCAGTTTAAAGCTTTCTGGGACGTTCCCTTTCGGTTGCCCGACTTGCAGACAATGGAGCGCATCACATGCTCGCACTGTTTTAAGTCCTCTTTTGTGACGGGGCGGTCCTCTTCTTCATCCAAACGCGGAGGCATCGGCGACTTCACGAATTTGAACCGGTTTTCTAGCTCCTCCTCCGCCTTTTGGCGTGCCTCTTCGCGCTTGAGTCGGTCGCGTTCCCTCTGCGATTTTTTGACGCCTACGTACTTACCGACTGTGGGAGGACGCCCCCTCCCTCGGCCGTCGGTGGTCTGCGCCTTGGGTACCGGCTCGTCTGTATCACTCGTGCAGAGTGAGAGACTATTCTTTGAGCAGGATGGTCTCCTCCAGAGCCTCCCGCTCCGGACAGAGGAGACACTGCCGCTCGACTCCAAATCAATATCTATATGTATGGGCCACAACTTCTTTGCGCTGAGCGCCCTTTGCAAAACTCCACCATCTCCGGGCTTCGCCCGTCGAACTCAGCCTCCCCAGACGGAACCGGGGTAGGCAACCTCGTCAAAGTATGTAAGGGTTTTTTAAAATTTGAACATTCCATTTTTGTTCCCACGAGTATGGGGGAAAGGGTGGTCCGCCCAGGCAGAGCCCCCTGTACCTGGGTAAGCCTAGCGTAACCCACACAGAGTGTCGGCCGGTACTCTGGCGGGGGTCGCACTCGAGACCGAACTACCCATCGGCCATGCATCCCCTCGCGGTGCGCCGCCGCTTGGGATTCGGGGTGATTTTTTATAGAGGTTTTCTTCCTCGCGGTCCGGGCGGTTAAGCCAAGACCCTCGGTCCAGCGGGAGCGCGAGACATATCCACAGACCTCCACACCAGATTACGATCTGCGACGGCGACAATAGGAGAGAGAGTCCCCCCCCACTGTCTGCTCGGGGCGGGGTGAGCGCACACCGAGCCCGTCGACACCTCCGGGACAAAACCGGGGGCCGCCCGAGATGGGCCAATCTCTCTGCACTGACGACACGGCGGCCATCGCAAGAGGCGACGACCGTCATCCAGCACATTTGTCAGGATATTCGCCGGCGCGCAGATCAGCTTGATCGGTCTGATCGACGCGCCGTTGTCCAGGGTGCACCAACGAGGAGGTTTCTTGACCTAGCACCCCAATATTATCCGGCCTGTCGGAACGGGATATAGACAGACTGATCCCAGCATGCGACACACTTATGTGGGCTACTATGGCATGCTTTAATACCTGGTGGCGGTCGCTATCCGGGCGGATATAAAATATATCCTACCACCTTTGAGATAAATATAAAAATGCTTACAATATATGATTCTCGCCAAACGATGATGATGACGCCATAGCGTCAAATAATCAAATCAAAAATATTGCTTCTAAATCATGTTTAGAATCCATAATATTTTTAATAGATGAACTAAACTACGCTTTAGCTCAAACTCGCAATTTGACGCAAGGTAACGCCTCATCAGTAATCAGTTCAAGCAGGGTCCGTAGGCAAGACGTCTTACTACAATCGGTTAAGTTAATAGAAAACATACATATATATGGGAATGAGATATCCTTGGGATAAGTCTGTCGCTTTCACATATCAAATGACATATCATGTAAGTAGGATCATAAATACATACATACACAATATCACGCCTCTATTCCATAGTACTAAGCAGAGACTATGGATTGAAACTTTGCACGATCCTGGCATTCTTACTTCTCTCGCTTCCTCCACCCTTATCAATCTTTTCATGCAATCATAAATATAATGTAAATATTGTATGAACCGACTATGCTTCCTCACGTCGCCTGGGGCTGTTGTCGAAATTCAGCCCTGCAGTACTACTAACTTACGAGAGCATCCAGCTAAATGAGAGGTGCCGATGCTGGTATTTGTTTTTTTTTCTTTTTTTAAATGAAATCTTAAGAAACATAAATACTTATTCATATATAGACTTTCTTATTGTTTTATGATTTAATGCCAGCAATAAATATTTTTTTCTTTTATTCCTATACATTTTTTAGTAACGTTGAGACGTTGCTTTCCACTTTTAAATAATAATATCATTTACATTGAGGTATATTCTACCGACCAGTTATGGTGATACCAGTATTTACATTATGTGGTCAGGAACGTCGAAATAACTATATTCTTTATTTTCTGTGATTACCCTAGTATGTATTAAGAATAAGATAAATAGACTCTACATTTCATTTTATAAAAAAATTCGCTTCAAAATCTTTTTAGACGCTATTTAAAAGTACTTAATCATACCAAACTGCCGCCAGAAACTGAAGCAGGTGCATCTAAATACCGAAATCTGTTTAAATATAAAATAATTAAATAACAACAATGGAATATTTCCAAATCACACCATTCGTGATCGAATAGATAAATATCCGCTTTTAGGTAGGCAATTAAGCATTTAAGGGCCGATTTCCACAATCCAAATTGCTCGTCTCTGGCAATACATTACTAAAACGTTTTAGTAATTACGTCTTGTAAACAATTCTTGGTGTTACACGCTTTGTTTTACCGTGTTGTGTCTTACATTACAGTAGAGATTTATTATATTCTATCTCATCAAATTATTAAATATTACTGTTTATGATGTGTACGGTAAGCAAAAAAGTATCTGAATAAATTCAAAATTTCATAACACTTTTCTACACATTAACTTCAATCGAAATATTATTTTTCCTTAATTTAAAATAATGTAAACCCTTTCGAGTTTTTTAGTGAATAACATCGTTTATTGTTGTGGCTGACGGTACATAATTTTAGAAAACAAATAAAACAGTAAGGTTTTGGATTAAATTCGGCTCATAAAATTTGGACTAAGTTATGGATTAACAATATATTGCATTTTACCTCAAAAAAAGTGCACAGTGTTCAGTCCAGTTTTCTGTAGGAAATCTGGTAAATAAAATTAATGAGTAATTAAAAAATGTTGTACTCTCCCCCTGCGGTGTTAACCATCCTTCTTATATCTTACTTTTTCACTTATATAATAATTCTAAATTTGTGTAAAACCTTTTGGATATATATATAAATATATATAAGAACTAAACGCAGTAAGCGCTGAACGGATGTGGATGAAATTTTGCACACGAAGAGACCAAAGTTCTTGATTGCCACACAGGCTACTTTTTATAATTTAATTTACTCCCATGAAAAAAAAAATTTACAACAAAATTACATAGATGGCGCTGATGTCGTATAGATAGCGTTATTGATCGCTACAATAACCTAGGGATTTTTATAGAGGGAAAGGCATTCACGCAGCCGAAGCCGCGGCCAAAACCTAGTATTATTTTTGCCATCAAAGTCACAAACCCGGGCATTTCCCCGCTAGTTAGAAACCCAATTCAAGATCAAAACAGTGGCCTACCCAAAATATAACAGGTTTTCCTCCGAGTGACGCAATCGATCACGAAACAGGATACGCCTACAAATGAATTCCTGAACCCTTTGATGTCTCGATGTTTAGGTTTCCAGGTATCCGGAGAATCTCTGTTTCTCTTTGCCCTCTGTTTGACTAGTCGTGTTTAATCAATAAAATTGGTGAATTTAAAGTTTTAGTATATCCTATATTGTATTCTTTGTGTAGTGGCCAGTTATTTTTTACAGATATCTTTGAAATAAAACAATTAAAGGATTATTTTCGCAATTAACAGATAGTTTACTCCAGAACTATGAAAGCTGCAGTCTTTGCAACGTATAGAGTAAAATGAAACTAATTTACCGCGAAAATATCCGTTGAGTAGTTTTATTTAAATTCTGAAAATTCGTGTATACATAAATCATAATACATCTTTTTTTTAAAGACCATATAAGAATATTAAATAAAGAGTAACATTATTTATAGTTGAATATTTGGCAGCGACATTAATATTATGTAAACATGTATCTATGGTTATTTCTCACGTTGCTTCTACGTTAGCTACGAAGGATTAAGAATGGAATGTAATAATAACATTATTAAAAATAACGAAGCAGTAGTCAAAAAGTTTTAGAAAATAATCGTGAAGTTGCAATTAATACAATATAATAGACCCGATATGAATGATAATTATTTATATTATTGCTATTTCGGCACTAATGATCTAGCTAGTTGTTCTAGCCTCTAGTTGAGAACAAAGGGCCTTCATAAGGTTAAAAAGACAGAAACACCATTAATTTAAATCAGTGAAATATAAATTGCTTTTAATAAATAGATTTACTGTTACCATTAATTCATCACAAAACCATATTTCAATCTTAATGGAAACTTACATTCCTTTGATAAATGACTGAACGTCCAATAGTTAGTCAAGGTAACCGCTAATTGTGTTCATACAAATTACTTAAAACCGCAAATAAATTTGAATAGTATCGAAAACCTTTAGTAAACCACTAATGGGTTATGTCTATCACACTGGACAATCGATAAAAACAATATATTTGGGTTGAGTGAAGTAAATTTACGTTTTCAAGATTATTCCGTACTTGGTCTTGCTTAGGGGCTTGCGCGACAGTCTTTTTCCTGATCAATGTTATCAGATATAAGAATGACATCACAATAAAATTAGTGGTCATGTGGCTTTTTCATTCTTGAGTAACATTAGAAAATGATTTACCGTAAAACATAAACCACCATAAAGTAATCCTTTTCATTCAATTGGTAAAGTTGAAATTCTTTAAACCAGGACATATGTAATAGTAGCCAAAATCCTGATCTTTTAAATTTATCCTTATCTCAATGTAGATTCGGCCCTACAGACTTCATACATGTTGCAATACGATTTATTTAGCATAGAGCTAACTAATGCATACGATGTGGCGATAGCCGATTAATCGTATTTGGTTTCGGACAGTAATCGACCTATAGTCTGATACCATCTGTGCGATGGTGCCGCTTGACTGGGGAGGCGATAATCCAAAAATCTTGATCAATAAAAAATGATACCCAACAAAAGGAAAAAACGGAAAAATCCCACTGACGTGCTACACTTAACAAGTTTCTTCGGAATCTTGGCAACCGCTATATCAAGCGGGCCCAGCCACTCCCCTGGGCATTATTATATTCGCATTTACTTATCCGTCTTTTCGGAAAAGTAATTTTATTTGAACGTAAAACTTAGTTTGATGTGGTTTTGAACATCGATATTCGGATAGTCATCTTCAAGAATATATTTGAGAAGATAGTATATTATCTTTACGACTTTTTTGTAGTAGTATAAGCGGAGATGGATTAAATTTTAACGTAAAAGGAACCTTTGGAACACGTAATTTAATATAATTTAACTAAAAGGGTCTGAGAAAAAATAAATGTATGTATTTAATTTGTTTTTTTTTTCTTAAGGGCACCCATAATAAATTTTAAGACCTCGTTCAGATGACAAATGTTCGACACTAGTTAGCAAGACGCAGCTCTAAGAATTAGACGAGAAAAACATACGCAAAAATTACCCGATTTATCTGTGATATAGACGTTACTGAAGCAATAGCTAACCAAACATTCGAATAGCGATCACCGACGTGAAGATTATTGGAAAAGGACTTAAATATTCATATCAACATACCTAACGTGCATACAGAATAATACTTTACGAAAGAATACTCCAATTCGTTTTGAAACCAAACACGTCTTACATTTATAGGTATTGTTTTCAACATCTCAAACGGTGTCGTGTGTATTCGTAGTAAATTTGCACTGTTTACAGTTTACGAACTCGGAAAGACTTCACGCTTTGGTAAACAAATATTAATCCGAGGATATAATTAGTCGCTTCGATAATTCCAAAGTATTTTGTTTAGTTAATTACGGTATATTATCGCTAGGCTTTTCTCGTAGCTTCGTCTGCGAGAAGGAACTTTCTCGGAATAAAATTCATATTGTTTACGACAAAATTAGGTAATGTATTTACTAAATTTGGAAATTTTATCTTAATAAGTTAAAACGTTTCTTTCAAATATATTAATACGAAACTGAGAAGTAGAGTATTTATTATAACACATACATACACACTTACTCACCCTTTTATCCCCGAAGTGCAGAGGCGATACCGCAACCCAATTTCCGGCGTGTAAAGTCCATCCCATGATGTGATAGGAAGTGAAGTGTACCTTTCGCCATATCTGTCATCAAAATGAGACTCCGGGTTGACAATGAGTAGAAAAGCCCAATATCATTTTGCCCGAATCAGGATCAAACCTGAGACCTCAGCACTGCAGTCGTACCCTAATACAACTACGCTATCGAGGCAGTTATTATATTTTATACTTAATATAATAATAATATAATATTTGGGTTTTTGTGCTCAGTATCAGCCCGGAGTCTGGAATTTGTGCCCGATATGGCGATAGGCTCGCCCGCTGTCACATCATGGGACGGAACATACTTGGCGAAAAGTGGGTGCCCTAGTTGCGCCTCTGCATACCCCTTCGGGGATAAAATGCGTGATGTTATGTATGTATGTATAATAATAATAATAAAGCCTTTATTTATTCTTTTTTTTCCTATTTATTAAATATGAATTGCTTAATACAATATTAGTAGTAATTATGGAATACGGAATACCACCAGAGATAAGATATAAAAAAATCCAAATAGAGCAAATTTATCCAAGAAATCTACGGAATACACAGCTCAGAAAATATGAAGGTCTCGTTTTTCGAGCAACCAACCATTGAAATCTGAACTCATTCTGACGACTTACATTATCCCCGATCATTTTATACCCATTTCGAATATTGAGATCGGACTCTTCAAATACTGGTGGCCAATAACATCGAGATAAGCGCCACAGTGCGTCGAGTGTGGATTATAATACGCGAACGTTTTTTGGTAGTTTCTGACTTGATTAAGATCTCTAGATCACTTACAGTGTTAAATTCTTGTTGTTCCAAGTGCAAGTATAGTTTTCAAGCTATTTATAATCGTGTAATGAATTTATAATGGACTCATAGTCGAAGCCAATGACCTAAGCTTCAAAATAATGGCCTCCGAAGACAACCACTCTCGTGCAATAATATAGTATCCTATTATTTTGTTCAAGTTGCGGTAATATGAAATAGGAACAAGCTAGGCTTCAGCCTTAGATCTGAAGAGTCATCCGTTATAATGAGGCCCAACAACACCTTTGAACTGAATTAATTTAAGAAAAAACAATTGTGAGAAATATAAATTTCTGAACTTTCCAATATCAGTTATTTCCTTTTCCAAGTGGCAATTAGACGAAGGATTCGCCGTAAAAAGGGTATATAATAGAAAACGAGAAAAGTTTTTGTATCAAACAAACAATTGAAGTTTTTTTGTTCGCAAGGCGTTCTAGCACTCATTAACCGGTACACAGCTGCAACATTCTGCGTAACTGTTTTGAAACTTTGATTAGGTTTTTAATTATGTCTACTAAAGTTTTGTATAGTATTTGGGTTATGTTTCAATGCCGGACAAATACCAAATAAGATTTTTAGGTAGGAACATATCCGCCAGTATTGACTATAATGGCCGACAGAATAAAAAAGTTAAGCGGGATCAACAACTTTGGGCATCCTTTCAATGAAAAACGAATTAAAAAGAACTCTGAGGTTCGATAAGATAGGTGTTGGTTTAGGATCACGCATATAGTTATTAATGTTTATAATCCGCACAGAAGGTATCACATGTTCACTTCAGCACCAAGCCTGATGACTGATGACTTGATGTCAAATGCAAACACTATTAAAGTTATACTTATCGCACACTTAATCATTTGAAAAATAATGATGTTCCCGCACATCATTAAAAGTAACACTCACTCCGCCAGGTCTCATACGCTAAACACTCAAACCTTAAATATAAAAAGCCCACATTTACTTGGGAATTTGTTCAATTCTTTGCATTTCCCCTCACTTGAGAAACCGAAGCAATTTGCTCGAGCACGCGCAAACACTCCGGGTTAATATGAACTTTGACGCGTTATTGCGTGTTCCCATCGATGAGTGAATTCATATTTTTTATTGCGTATTTGTGGTTATATAGCTAGTAATAGTTGTGAACGAATTGGAGTAATAAGAGAGGACGAAGCTGATTACGCAGTGGTCACATACTTATATACATTATTATTACACTTGTAATTACTGTAATTTTAAGTATTAAATAATATCATCATTGGAAAAATAATATTTGTACCCCTTTCGTTAACGTTGTATGGTGTTGTTACTATTTGTAGACGATCGGATTAATTATCATCAGACGAACGGTATTACTGTCTAGTCGCTCAACTACAATAAAAAAATAAATGAGGTTTGAAGTCATGTTGGCTATGGGCTCGTAGCGCTTGCTACATGTTCGTAGCCATCGTAGATCAATCAATATAGGGCATTCTACGGACCAACCCCGTTATGCTTTTATTTTAATATGTGTTAGGATATAAAAAAAAATGTGAGGGTATTTGTGATGCCTTTTGCTAAAAAACACAGAGCGTTTGACAGACCGAAGCAGTCGTCAGTCAGCAGCGAAGAGTTATTCATTACCAGTCGTAGCGGTTGTCCGGTTTGTGTAATATTTGTGAAAGTATATCTGTGCTCTGTGGTATTTCTTTTGATTTTAGTAAAAATCGCTTCAGTTTCTAACACATGATTATATTTTTGTGCGTAGACATCACCTTCCAAAAAATATTTTCGTAAATACCTATTTCACATTACATAGTTTAACCAGGTTTAAATACTTACCGAGTACAGATTAATAGTCACGAATTCGAATGTGTAAAAACCTTTTTCGGGTGTATTCGCTACTCATAATTCATAATCATATTAATTTTTCAAGTTATTCGACGAATTATTCGCAAATAGTCTAAAATATACCATTAATAATATGCGCACATTGACGGCGCTATCTTTATCTTACAACAAAACAAACCGTGATATTTCATAAAACAATTCATTTGGAACACTTTAATGCGTCAGAAGGAATTGAAACGGTGTGATTAGAATTTTATTAGCCGCAACCGAGTTTATTGACGATAAAGTGTAACATTTTGGAAAATACGCTTATCATTCGCGATGGGTAAAACGAATGAGCAAGCAAGCGAAATGTTAGGTTTATTGATTTCATATCAGTGAACACAAATTACTTTCATGGAGTTATAGCTATCGATAAAGTTCTCAAAGGTTGCATATAAGTAGGTTATTTAGTATGTGAGGACTGAAGCACCAACGCCTAGACTACCGGATGTATAGTGGATGCGTAACGGAAAAGGAAGAGGCTGTAGACAATGAGGCAGTGGTAAAGGGTGAAATTTTCCGAAAGGAAACCGGACACACAAATAAATACTAATAAACATAGATGCGGTCGACAAATCGTTCTGATGGTAATTAGATTTAAAATTAATTATGAAAGGGAAAAGGTAAGAATGAGGTTATAAGGACCCTTTGTCACTGAAATGCAGAGGAATCTAGTAAGATTAATATTTGCTTCCAAACTTTTCATTCACCAAAAATCGAACCAAATCTGCTGATCTCTAAGAAAGCCATAAGAATTCTCGACGCTCATAATATAAACCCATGTCCAACATAAAGCATGCTATAACCTCTAATACCGCCAGTAAACACTATTTTATAATACTATAAATTCTACAACGCTTGTTTATTGGTTAGTGAAACCGTAACAATTTATCGATTGAATGTTTTAATACTTTATTTTTATAGACCAAGTTTGTTATAGCAAACAAGTCGTGTCTTTATTGAAATAATTTAACCAAAATCAAGTCTCTAAAAATGGTTTATATATCAAAATAAAAATTAATAAATCAAAATCCTTTATTTGAATTGTCTTGCAATAATATTCTTTAATCATCGAGAAATTTCGCTTCAGAGTTTTCGTTTATATAACAGAACTATTTTTTAAATTAAATTTTAAATTATACGCAAAGTTCAAGTTAAAAACAGACCAATAATAGCCATTATTTTCATATAAATATTTAAAAAAGTTTTTTCGTAGTAAATTGCTCTTGAGAACCGTAAATTTTTCCAAGTTGAACTGTGGCCTACTTCACTCTCCGACTCATGATATTATTTATATGCAATAAATCTGGTAGAACCGTTTCTCTACTGCAATGAGAAAACAAATCAATAAGAACTATGAAAATGTATTATCCTAATAATAATTATATCACTCCTTTTTAATTTTTATTTTTTGTGCGGGTAAATCACTTTATGATCTCACATAAGTCCAAAGAATAAAGGCGGGTATGTCGGATTTCCCAGCATGCTATACTTACACGTCGGCGTACTAACTAAAACCCCGCAGTAGTCTTTATCCACGCATTACAGGAGCGCAATTCTTTTTTAAGTTTTTAATGACGATGTTTAGATGTTAGGACTTAACAGATAAACCGCTGATGGATTCATTTAAAATTACACACATCCACACTCGCGATCTCCAAAGGAATAGGCAAAAACGCATTTTATATCCACATTTCGCTATGTGCATCCTGTGTGTACCTTTGCATTGTAATTTTATTAGGTATAAGTTACTTAATTTTCAAGAAGAGAATAGTTTTTTTATTCCGTAAAAAAACTTCCACGTGAACTGATTTAAAACTATATAGTATTCTAATAAAAAAATAGGCACTTCAAATTATAATATTCTCAAACAATTTTATCTGCCATACCTTGACACAGGTGTGGATATTGAAAATAATAAGGGAAAGTAGGATGAGCAATTTTATTTAATATTTAAGCGGAATAATCATCTTCTCTGATATAAGATGGGATACGAAAGGTAAAGATAATGCGACTTTACGGTACCAGTGAAATTTGTGAAGCTCGGACTAGTAGCGTTAGTATTAGAATATGTAGCCTTACATTTTGTCCAGACGAAAAACATTCAGTTATTTCCAAGAAATTTCTTGAGATTTTTATCATAAAAACCCACACGGTTTTATAACGGTTCAAGTGTTTTGTTTACCTTACTTCTAATATTATTATTATACTAATATATTTTGTAAAAATAATTGGATATTTGTAGAAGTAAACGCAGAAATAACTCGATTTGGATGAATTTCGACACACAGGTAGAACATGTCTAGATTAGATGGGCTACTTTTATCAGGGTTATTTGCTGCAATGGAAAAAAATGGATTTTTTAAATCTGATTTTAAAATAGATTGCGATGACATCGTACATATTGTAGTGACTTTTGTAGCGAGGAAGGGGTTTCACACGAGTGAAACCGCGAGCGTTTGCTGTTTAATACATAATAAGTACACAAATAATGCTCTCTGGACACTTAGATAGTTACAAAGGTTGTGGCGATGGTATCAACGATTACAAAGGAAGTCACTATATCTTCCAGACTTTTAAGAAAGTAGAAACGTTAGTGGATTACAAAAAGTTTTTGTTACTTTAGAGTATTTAATCGCCTACTTTTCGGATTACGGCCGATTTACAGCCTTACAACATAGACATCGATCAATTTCAGAAAAACTTTTGAACTATATATGTCAGACACTTAAAAAAAACATATAAAAAGTCTAATATAATTTACGTTTCATAAGACCCTTGCTTAGACTTAATTAACTGATTAAAAAATTACACAGAATTTATGCATAAGAAACTCTTTGGTGCTCGTAATAAAAGCGAAGTTTTAAGGAGTTGCCAACTCATTTAATAATATAAGAAGTTTGAGACGTCACTTCATATCAGACTTGTCAACGTTATTACTTAAGTTCAAAAAGTCTTGTCCAAATTGTTTTTTCATTTCGTGTTTTCACAGTAATAAGTCGTGACTGATTCGCAATTATTCAATAAGTTGAAATTATTTTTATATTCATAAAATATTTTACAAAAAATTTTAAAATAGAAAATGTGCATCTATTTCGTTTTCATTACTTTGTATAAGTTATTAACTCGTAACGCTGATTCCAATTTTAAATATTTTTTATAACTTAACATATTAATATTATGTTAGAGCTGTATATATTGAGAGTCTCCAATTCTAAATTAGAATTGGGTCCTCGACCCAAGAGGTTTTATTATGGGATTTTGGCAAATGTATGGGGTTTTTTGTGTAAGTAGACCCGTGTCAAACAAATGACGGTTTTTCCTCGTTTTAAATTATTTGCTTGCACAGCGGGAATTCAGATAATAAACTTTCATAATTGTAGAGGCAGGTAGTAAGTGTGGGTAGTTTTGTTTTTGTCCGTTATTGTAAACTCGGTGTTGCTCGCGGCGCATATATATATTTTCCCGGTAACTTTATATTACCATAGAATAGAAATAGCAGGATCAAATTAGTGTAAATAAATATAATATCAACTTAGGTAACGGTCATTAAATACATTCAATGATTTTGGGTGATTGGAAGAAATCCTTGCATCAGTAGCGAAAAGTCCATATAACTCGATTCCTGTCGACTTCCCTTTCGTAATTTATGTAAAATCTAATTATCATTAGAACGATTTGCAGACCACATTTATGCCTATTATTTATGGTGCCCTTTCGGAAAATTTCACAATTCGCCCCTGTTTCACATAATATTATAAAAAAAATCTCCTGACGCGTCTGTCTGTATGAACGCGATAAACTCAGACTATCCAACGGATTTCGATGAAATTTGGTATGGAAATAGTTTGAGACTCTGGAAAGGATATAGACCATCGATATATATGTACTACTTACTAGATTTAGTGTTCCGAACTTTCATTCATTCATTGTGTGAACATGAATTGAACTGTAATCTATTCAAACTGATTTTAGCATGGTGTCAATGTTGATGCTTTTGGTTGTGTACGAAGTGGCGCTCATAATATCGCGCGAGTCTAAGTGTAAACCTGGGTGTGAATAAAAAATATTAGTTAAATGAATAGAATTATTTGTTGTACAAGTGAATAAATAGATTACAACAGTGACGTTTTGTTCGTCATTTTAGTTCAGATTTTGAACAAATAGTTAAATGGACGTTCGTGTCTATAGAATATACATCAATGATGTGGACTTTTTTATCCTATTAAAATATGTAGCGGGCCTTTTATCTCCGAAAAACTCTTTCACACGGACGAAAACGCCAGCAAAAGCCAATACATATTATGAATGTTTTTCATAAACTTTCATATTATATTATTTTGTAATGAGTATATTATAATAAGTCGCTTTCATCTTTTTAGATATTGATAACACCGCCACCTATTGGATTCAAATTTATCATATTTTTTAAGCTTGAGCCAATCAAATACATACACAATATTTCATTAAAATCAGTAATCTGAGATTAGCATGTACGATAAAGATTTTTATACAAAAATATCATCCATACTTCTCCAGTCTTCTCCCGTTGATTTTTAAACAATTATACATATCTTTGAAATTAAACTAATTTTCGGATTCTATCGCGGTGTTAGTATTTTATTTTTTCCCGACGTTTCGAAGACTTTGCAGCCTTCATGTCCCCCCCGTGACCATGTCCCCCCCGTGACCATGAAGGCTGCAAAGCCTTCGAAACGTCGGGAGAAAATAAAATACTAACACCGCGATAGAATCCGAAAATTAGTTTAATTTCAATGTCTAACATTCGCGTAAACATAAAAAATCATTATACATATCTTGTCCTGAAATTGCGAACAGAATAAAAAAGGAATCAGCGAACTCAAGTAATACTTACATGCGGCAGTTGACTTTTATTTATATAGATTAGACGTATCAAGGATCATCTTCATGCCCAAGTAGTCTTGTCTTGACACCATTTTTATTAATCAATTACGGATTCCTGCATTTAATTTTTTATAGGAAAACCATTGTTGGTTTTTGACATTGGAAAGATTGTCATGCAAAAATGTTGCTTTATGCGATGGTTTCTCAATCTACCGTCAAAACACTAATATAAAATACTTCATTTTTTTCCAAATGTTGATTTGCACCTTTTTAAGGTGCATATTTTCTGTAAATATGTATTTTGTATACCTAATGGAGGTGTGGCATCTTACCATACAACATGTGACATTTGAAATAAGACACCGACTTATTAGCAATTGGTTGGATCACAAATTTGGGTCTGGTCTATAATTAACTAAACTGTTTAATAGCGATTTTGACCGAGATCTTACTGTTAATGCATTTTCCTTCGCCTTCTATCTTCCTCGCTAACTATGCCTTCATAGGATCTATGAAATACTAAGTCCTGCTCGCGGCTTCGCCCTGCGTGAAATTCTTTTCGGCATCCCTAAAACATTGTACGACGCCAGCGCGATCTGTTAAAAAAGTCCGATTTCAAAACTCCTTTATTTCCAATTGGAGCAGATAGCCGGGATAAAAAGCTTATGTGTTAATCCAGGACATAGTCTGCGCTTATGCCAAATTTCATCTATATCCGTTAAGTTACTACTGTCTTTACTTCTACAAATATACATACACCCAAACATTCATCAGTCATAAGATAAGATACTATAAAATAATTATATAATTTAATCCAATATTTGCATGTTTGGCAAATATTTGACTAGGCTGTTATAGAACCGGGTGGTAAAACATCTCGGTGCGCCGGGTGTATTTGTTTATCAGATTCCCAGAATTAATACGAAGCATAAGACAAATCAATCGAGCTCGAATTTCAATATAACGAAGTTTGCGGATCGATATCAGATCAAGGTTCGGGTATGATACATGTGTCTACATATCGTGAATGTGGTTTTAATTTTTATTTATGAAGCCATGACGTGACTAGCAGAACTGTCGGATGCTACAAATATACGTAAACAGTTACAATAAAATATATCATTTTTTTTATATGTTATTACGTTTGTTCGCCTGGCATGGGCCGGCTTATACAAATACACTAGACTTTTGGATTTTGGACTTTTGGATGAATTAAGCGACTATGCTGAAGGCAACCCTCTAAAATGTTATGTACGTCGGCTCAGGACAGTCACTAGGAGAGTATGAGATATCAACAATTATGAAACTTCTGTTACTGTTCGTATACAATAGTACTGCGTTCGTCATCGAGATGTTAGGTTTTATAATGTTCAGTAAATACATTGGCTAAAATATCCTTCAAATAAATAACCGCTAATGGTTGAATAATCTTGCTTAACGGCAAAAATACATTGTCAGTATGAAATTAAATATTTAGAATTGAATATTTACAGTTTTATAACTTACTTTTCATAACATTAAAAAGGAATGGCAAGCAAAACTCCTGATCGAAGTGACCTATTAAATATCAAAACCACAGGGATCGTCGACGCTTTGCCATCGTTTCGCAAACGAATTATAGTGCTGTTTTTTCTGCATCATAATCTGAAATACCTCAAACGTTTTAAATAATCATGGTTTTGTAATATCCTGTGTGGAATAATCTGAAAATCAGAAACACGGATTAGATTATACATAGATTAAAAATGTTAATTGATTAGGCGCTTGGGAGTTAGGCTGCTTAAGAATGCTGACCGCTCCCATTTCACGTCCCAACGGGATTTAAGAGGCGATCCAGAATTCCAAACAGCTATACATCTATCGACATTGTGTACGTCAATGTATTGAGTTACCTATGTAATATCACGTTGCTTTGTGAGATCAATACATGCAACATATCTATTGTTTGTACACCTTAATATATTTTATATTTTAAGGTTAATATAACACTTCTTTCGCGCATTTATTTGGTTATTTAAATATGATTCGCCTGTCCCTCGCTTATCCAGATTATATAACGGAATTGTAGAAAAATCTGATCTGAATCTGATTGTATTGACATATTTAATGACACGCTTCCTATCTCCAAAATGAAAATATTGAACTCGCTTGTTGAAACTTAAATCTAGTTTTATATTCAATCTTATATTTAGTATATACTGCACTTATGGTGCAGCCAATTGTTTATTGTTATGTAATAATATGTTCATGGTGTAACAGCCTGTAATTAAAACAGCACTGCAGCAATTACTTACTGAATTGTAACAAATAACTATGTAAGGTGTATGTTTTGTTGGCTGTTCAAATAAATAAATAAATATGACAAAACGATTTATAAAAAACAAGAAAAAATGCAATATAGTAAATTTATTAATTTATTCTCCTACGAGCAAAAGTAATTTAGTATCTATTTTGTTTCAGCTATGTAACACAGTGACAATGGCGTCTGCACTCATGGACTGGCGGGTTCGCAGCCAGCTCGACAGCTTCCTGCTGAAGGTCGACACCAAGACCTGAGTGATGCACCGGCGAAGATAAACGGAGTAAAATGGAGTACACCTCTGTTTTTCCTACTGATGTGAGTAATGCTGCTAACATTGTATGCATAAAATTGTGTTTTTCTTTTATAAGTGCATAACCTATGTGCATAACAAAGTGTCTCCACTGCATATAAGCTTCAGTGCTGCTTTATTGTTTAAAGAATGTAACAAAAGCTAATTAGCGCACAAGTACACATATTGTAGAACGCAAACATCATTTTCTTTACAAGTAGGTACATGGTATTTTTTAAATGGTAGTGGAGTAGGACCGAGATAGTCTCGACTGACGTGAGACGATTACCTCTCGCCAGTCGATACAATTATGCCGGCCTGTTTTAAAGTAAATATGAGGTGGGATCTAAGTTGAATGAAAATTAAATGGGTTTGCATGAAGTTTGAAGAGGTGATAATTACATGATACTTATTATTCCGGCTAACAAATCTTATGCAGGCGGGATTTGAAGCAAAAGCTAGTAATGAATACATAACATACATAACATCACTTATTTTATCCCCGAAGGGGTATGCAGAGGCGCAACTAGGGCACCCACTTTTCGCCAAGTATGTTCCGTCCCATGATGTGATAGGGGGCGAGCCTATCGCCATATCGGGCACAAATTCCAGACTCCGGGCTGATACTGAGCAGAAAAAAAACCCAAATATCACTTTGCCCGACCCGGGATTCGAACCCAGGACCTCAGAGCGCTATTGTACCGGACGTGCAATACAACTACGCCACCGAGGCAGTCTAATAATGAATATAAATATCATAGTTGAGAGTTAATTATATATTGTCATACTTCACTAAAATACTAGAACGTCCTGTAGTTATTAGAAATTGATCGTTCTCCAGAAATTAGTAAATAGCCTTTCCCGCCACAAACATTTCCAAATCACAGTATCCATAGCCCTATCCGTAAGAGCCCAGCTCCATTCAGTTAACATATTAAGAAATTCAAACACTTCCTACGAGACTAAATTATCGCCATAAAAGTAAACATAGTCTATCAGTGTCATTTCATACAAATCCATGTAGATGTTTCCATAGATATTTAAGATACATGACGGTTGCGGGATTTACTTCTAACAAACATCCAAACATTCGTATTTATAATTATTATATTCTAACTTAATAAATGTAAGATATATTACTAACGTCAAAGCATCTGCAAATCTTATTAGGGCACCTAAAAGAACTTGACTACGCCCTCGAAGCAAGCTCGGGTATTATAACAAAAATATATATTTTGTCTCGTTTTTCTGCCAAATGACATGTCATCGTCTCCCACGCAACGGAAGCTGCCAAGACTTATTGTCTCCAGGTCTTCTCAGTGAAAAAAGGCTTCTTGAAAATGTATTACTTTGTTCAGTCTGAAATGCGTTAATATCATTTGATTGAATAAACGTAGATGTATTACTGTAAGACTGCCGTCCGGTGTCGGATTTGATTCCCGAGTTAGGTGGTCTTGGGGTTATATGTTCACTATCAGCTGAGTCTGGGATTTGTTCCTAATATGGCGATAGACTCGCCCACTATTAAGAAAGAATACAATGGCGAAAAATGTGCACTCGTTGCACCTCTGCCTACCCATTTAGGAACATGAAGAATGATAATTCTCATCGAACATTGTTTGTCCATTTAATTGTATTTTGGAATCGTGTTTAAAATTCACATCTCGTGTTGATACAAGGCCCATAGGATTGAAACAGTTTAACGGAGTTTGAGGGTCAACTAACGTATTATTTTCACGATTCAGTCTTTTCATTAAAACGAGCTAAAAATTAACAATTCGATAGCATTGTTTTACGTCGCATGTGTGCAACAAGTTGAGTAAACGCCTTGAAATTGATGCAGTTTGATTCAATATTTAAATTGTTTAGGGATATATGCAAATTAAGTATTATAATGTACTTCAAAACTTTATAATATTACTTAATTAATATTTTTATTAGTGTCTGGAAAGTTACACACATTAGTTTAACCTTTATACTAAATGGTAAAAAGCATTTTCGACAAAATATAAACACTTACGGCCCGTCTTTTCATTGTTAACAAACATAACTTACTTTTGGAACATTTCATGGAACAGGCTGTTAGTACTAGTTAGGAGACGAAACTTGTTTGGAATTAAAAAAACAAAAAACGCTGTCGTAACTTTTAATTAGGTCCAACGAAGTATTTCACTTATTTTTTTATATAATAACTCGCTTTTGCTCGCGGCGTCGCCCGAATGATAGAGATTTCCGGGACAAAGTCCCGAGATAGAAAGTAGCCTTTATCCTTCCCAGGGTGTCAAACTATATTCATACCAAATTTCATCGAAACCCATTCGGTAGATTTCGAGTTTATCGCGTTCAGACAAGCAGAAAAATGTGGGGAACTTTGTTTTAAAATATGTTTTAGATCTTTTACACTATACACGCAACTTAAACTAAAGGAAGGAAAGGGAATAACTTTAGAGGAATAAAGTTTTTCCCTTTTTTTCGAACATTTTTCATGGATGCTCCGTTCCTATTTGTCATAGCGTGATATAATATAACCTTATAACCTTCGTCGATATAT
Source organism: Manduca sexta (assembly GCF_014839805.1). Classification (NCBI taxonomy): domain Eukaryota; kingdom Metazoa; phylum Arthropoda; class Insecta; order Lepidoptera; family Sphingidae; genus Manduca; species Manduca sexta. The sequence goes on along the minus strand of NC_051132.1, from coordinate 254,709 downwards.
GGGCTATCCAACACTAAAGTATTTTTTAAATTCGAACCAGTAGTTCTTGAGATTTGCGCGTTCAAACAAAAAAACAAACTCTTCGGCTTTATATAATAATATAGATTGTTACATGATGCAGATTAAATGAACTCAAAGTAATTTTTAATTGATATAGCTCTTACATATTTCCTATGCGCCTATAAAATTAAATATACAGCAAATTATAAAATACGGACTACAAAATAACAAAAAATACAAAATAACAATAAAATATTAATAAAGGACACAGTAATAGAAATTCATGAATAAGCAATAGTCAGTTATGAACCGAAAGAGGTAATACAATTTTATATAATTTTGATTTATTAAATTCTATTGTTCAACACGAGGGTGAAATATGATAACAAATTTAAGATACATTTCCGTCAACAAAGCATATCCATAAACATAATATTATAATAGGCAATAGAATCGCGATATATTTAGTTACCTGATGCTTCATAAAACATACTTTTCACACGGTTAACACACGGTGGAAGGTCATTCTTCTACGGATCTGATACTATAAATAGCGACGATTTTTTATCCGCATAAATGATAACAGAAATTCTAAATTAATTCACAAGGAGAAATTAGATAGCGTGTAATCATCATCATGCTTCTATTCCAAAGTAATTTGGAGTCCGCGCAATATGTTTTATTCCAGCAATCCCATTGAGACTTCAGCTGAATTGCATTAATTTTGTATTGAAAGCATATTTGCCGTTTTATTCTGACCATTTATATTTAAATCATTTATTATCATGTAAATGTGCAAAGCGTAATTACCTTAATAAAGTCGCATGACCAATTATTTTCATATTGGAAGCTGTGTTGGTACCGAGAAACATTCACATTAATTAATTTATATGAATAAATTAATTTGACGCTTTCAATGTAAGGCTCTACTGAGCTTATTTTTTCAGAAAATAAAATATTATCTTTCTGACAGGAACACTAAATTATTATGAACATTGTTTTGCTATAATCTAACTAGTTTTATAATCTTTACATCATGATGAGCAAATTAAATCACAATCAGTGTCAGTTGTAAAAGAGCTGGAATAGTTAGTACCATTACCAATTGATTGATTACCTCAGTGACGTAGTTGTATTATGGTTCGACTGTAGTACTAAGGTCTCAGGTTCAATTCCCGGGTCGGGTTTTTGTACTTTATATCAGCTCAGAGTCTGGAATTTCTGCCCGATATGGCAATAGGCTCGCCCGTATGACATCATGGGGTGGAATATACACAGTGAAAAGTGGTTTCTCTAGTTGCGCCTTTACCTATCCCTTCAGGCATAAAAAGGCTTAAGTGTGTATACCAGCTCATCACGTTTGATGTTAAGTGATCATTCATGGATGGATTAGACTTTAAAGGAAAGGAATAAGGATTAGGAAGGAGAGAGTATCATTTGACTCAACGAAAATCTCACAGACATACTAAACGAAATAAAAAGATTACAAATCGTTTTCTGACAACTGTACAATTCCAGTTGAACTCATTCATGGTTCAGAGAGGCAATAAAACCAATATGACCTGCTTTGAATGTAATTTTATTATCATTCATTTAATGTTACAATAAAATATATGAATATTTAACTGTTGTGTTATCCTTTAATATACTACAATAAAATGTACAATTATTTAACTGTTGTATTATCCGACAGGTGGCGTTACTTCTAAACGACACAGCAGCTGAATACGATGACGATGATCCTGACGCGGTGACACTGCTCTCCGTATTGCTTGTTGGTAAGATTATTTTTACTTAAGATTATTCGGACTGCCTCGTAGGCGCAGTTGTACTGCATGCGCGGTACGACAGCGCTCTGAGGTCCTGGATTCGAAACCTGGATCGGGTAAAGAGATATTTGGGTTTTTCTGCTCAGTATCAGCCCGGAATCTGGAATTTGTGGCCGATATGGCGATAGGCTCGCCCCCTATCATAACAAAGCCTGGTCAAAGGTACCCGGAACTGGCGGAAATGCATATAAAAATTTATGAAGGTGGTTTTTTTTATATTTTCGTCTATATCCTCATAGGCCTCCATTTAAGATTCCAAGACGGGTCTGTCAAAAGCGGTCTGCATCTGAACTTTATTATTATGTAAATAAAATAACACAAAGGATTTTGCTACACATAACGAAAATACAAAGTATGAACTTTACGGCATAATATAATAAAAATAATAAATGTATTGACAACTGTCCCCACCCCACACTAGACAAATTTGTATCGTTGGGTTCCGTATTATATATTTTTTCTTTTTCATACTATATCCTTATATATTCCAGTACTAGCTTTTGCTCGCGGCTTCGCCCGCGTGAAGGTGTTTTCCAGGATAAAATTCCACTGTTTGATAAAAGTCTTGCTACGTATTTTCCCGGTACTTATAGGTTCAAACTAATTTTATCCCCAATTTATAATTTCAATTCAATCAGTCGAAAATCTAAGAACATTTATACAAACTTTCATCCCCTATTTTATCCCTTTAAGGGTAGAATTTATCAAAATCCTTTCTTAGGATCCCTGGATGCCTACGTCATAGTAGCTTTATGCATGTAAAGTCTTAGCCCGATCCGTCCAATGGTTTGGGCTGTTCCTTGATATATCACTGTCAGTCACCTTTGAGTTATATATTATATTAACAACTGAAGTTAGCTAAAATTGAGTTTCTCGAAGCCGACCACTATTTATGTACTATGTATTTTGAGACTATGCAAGTTTGTCGCGTTCGCGATTCACTTTCACTTTTGTTGAGTTTCAGAACGCGATATTAGATCCTCCAACGCGCACGCGAATTTGAACTTTATGCAGCGGTAATAGATTACAAATTGACTCTCCATTTTATTTAGAAAACGTTTGTATGGGAAATAGAAAAATGCTGTTTTGAGGATTTTCCCGGCAATTATTCGAATTTTTCTCACCTTTTAAACCTTCCCTAGACCTCCACGAATAATTCAAGACCAAGATAAGATAAATCCGTTCAGCCGTTCTCGAGTTTTAGCGAGACTAACGAACAGCAATTCATTTTTATATATATAGATTAGTATCCATATTTCAACATAAAAAAATAACGAAATAACATTTACAGCCTAAATATATTTATAAAACAATAATGTCTATCTTTAAAGTGTGTTTGGACTATAGAATCAGTTACAATTATTTCGTCACAAAGACGGCTTCTACACAAAAGCGTATATTGTGTCTATATCCTTTGGGGATATCGACACATATGTATGTAAAGTTTTTGGGTACTTTACTAGAATGTTCTATCTCGAATCTCAACAGAAACATTCTCAGAAATTTCATACATAGTTACATTAAGTTCTGGATACGTATGGCCATTATGACATTGCGTTACTAAATGAAACCATACACTTATCTTCTTGAATACTTTAAGTTTAAGTTTAAGTTATTCGAACTGTAAATGTAAATATTAAAAAATGTATGTTTGGAGCACAATAAATATCAATAGTGTTATTTAAATTTTACATGCCCTATGGCCACTACTATTATCTTTAGAGGATTCGTTACAGCGACATCACACACATCCCACTTTCCGGGATTACACTCACATACATTACACTCACGCACGTGCTATATTTACACTAAAGGACAATGTCCACAGGTTCAAATCCCAATGGCACGTACTGACGTCTGACTTTTTAAAGTAATGTCTGAATTCTTTGTAAATGGCGCTTGCTTTAATAGGGAAAAGAAAAAATTGAGAAAACCTGCATACCTGGAAGTTCTGTATAAGAATTTTGAGGATATGTAAAGTCTGCCAACTCGCTTTAGGCCAGCAGTAGACTAAGACCTAATCCCTCTTAGTAGTAGAACAGATCCGTGCTCAGCATGAGACAGCATATTATAATACAGGGCTGATATTGTTACTATATTATATTATATTATATTGTTGTAAGAATTTGAACATAAAGTCCTAATTCATGTACTATATGGACGTAATAGACCTAAACATAGCAACACCGGGGTCAATGATTGATCAATGCTTTGTATGTTTCGAAGCGATCCAATAGAGCATTACTACATAAAAGCAACAGCGCTTAATGAAATGTCACGTTAAACAGTTTATATGTCCTCACTAGACCAATTGAGTGGCGCCAGGCTGTAGCCGTTTCTAACTTTTACATTAGGGGCCATTTTTAAATGGCACATTCACAATAAAGATTACTTTACAGGATCATTTTGAAATTAAGTTACTAAATGATACCACATACTTAGTTGTCTACTGAAAAATAGCACTATACAATGAGTCACTTTAACTTAACTAAAGTGTAAGTATTGAATTAAATTAAAAATTTTAATATTAATAAATACTTTACAAGCCCTAAGGCTACTTCTACATATACGACTACTATACGAATACATTATTACTATACAAATAAAATTTATCGGTGCCGCAACATCATACTTTTAGTCACAAATATTGTACTATAGGCACATTCTATATTCGCACTAAACTATTGTACAAAATAATATGTAATCTGAAAATGAAAACCGGGATTTTTTTCAAAATATTCTTTATTCATGAATGATTTTTGGCACCATCTTAGAAGCAGCACGAATTGGTGGTTTAATTTAGTAATGCAATGTAAAAATTACCCGGTATATTATATTTCAATTGCAGCATCATCATTATATAATGTCGACAAATCTTATACGTGATAATATGATAAAAGCCAATAAAATTACATTACCAGTGTTTCTTACACTAAAACTACTACAAAACTATCTTTTAAAACATTATAGATAATCTGTCAGGAACAGTATTTAATAAAAAAATAACGCCACAAAATAAATACGCCCTATAATTATTCGTCGCGCGTATTTGCCGAGTCACAAGTGTCAAACTTTGAAGTCCCTCGTGCTTTATAAACAACTTAAAGCCAACATCCGTCAAGAGGAAGTAATCGTTAGGAAAAATCTAAAGTTTGTTTGAAGCGTGAAATCTCCGATCTAAGTTTGTAGATTTTTAATCAATGTTATTAGTTGTAATGGATTTAAAATGTTGGCATAATTAATCTTAATTAAAAAAAAAATGTATTTTATTTATATTAACCATACTTACATATTGTAAATACAAAGTTCCGCATTTTTCTCTTTTTCTAAACGCCATAAGCTCTAAAATACCTAACAGATTTCGATAAAATTTGGTATGGACATAGTTAGAGACCTTAGGAAGGATATAGACTTATTTAATAACACGGACTACTTTTCCGGAAAACTACGCGGGCGAAGCCTCGAGCAAAAATGCTAGTTATTTATAAATTAACAACACTTTAAAAAACAATTTTTCAGATTTTATTGCGGTTTCTATATTTCAATTTTCTCCCGACATTTCGAAGATTTTGCTGCCTTAATAGTTTAATTTTAATGTCTAACATTCGCTCAAAGATAAGAAATCATTACCAACACTTTATTAATAATAAACCAACCTACCCCTTTGTCCTCAGGAATATTCCTCTCACTGCTGATATTCCTGAGCGTCGCTGGTAACATCCTGGTCTGCATCGCGATATACACAGACCGGGGCTTGCGAAGGATCGGGAATCTGTTCCTGGCGTCGCTTGCGATCGCTGACATGCTTGTAGCGGCCGCTGTCATGACTTTTGCAGGAGTCAACGACTTGCTCGGGTAAGTCAAACTTACGGCGGAGTGTGGAGCAAACTGCTATTTAATAAGATATGTAATGGTATGTCATGTGAGATTTGGTTGCTAACCGCTTAATTAGTTAGCTGTTATACAATATATTTATTACTACTAGATTCGTTACAATATATATAATAATATGTATGCGAGTGATTCCATCTTTGTCGGATTTCATATTTTATATTATTTACAGAATTGCAATATCATTAATTTTATTATAAATTAATTGAGTTAACTTATGGATTTATAAATAAAGCATACAACAAATTTATTGTTATAACATCAGCTGTATTTGGAAGTTATTAATTATTGAATTAACCACTTATAATATTAATCATGTTCAATATATTAATAACGTTTATAATTTATTATCAACGTGTTGTTTGTCAACAATAAATGCCTTAATATCTTTTATTTGTGTCACAAAAAAGGTCATTAAGGCGTCAGAAAACTTCTTTTAGAAACGTTATATTTTATATTGCGGTGTGTCATTAGAAGGTTCTGACTAAGCACGAATCCTTGATAAGAAGGAATGCTATAAATCATGAAGATATTAACTTAACATGCGTCTAGAATTTTCTTCTTAAAATGCTGTATTTAACCCACTCTTTGTATTTCCAATCTGTGTTAAAATTAAATAATGTAGTCGCTTTTTTATTTTTTGGAATATTTTACTGTGAAGATAATGAAAAAGTTAAATCCTGTTATTAAAAGCAAAATTTTTTGCAAATCCTGGCCGTTAAAATATTTAAATGTCGGCTTTTTATATATATTTATATTTGATGTCCGAATTTAATTATATAAATCAGACGATTCGAAGTCGTTTTTAATGATAATTTTCAATAATCCCGAAATATATAAGAGAATCATGAATTATTCTCAGTTCAAATTTTTAATTACATGATAATATTAAATCTCATTTTTGCATCATAAATAAAAATAAACATAGGATATTGTAATAGTAACCAGCGATATATTATTAACATCTCAAACTAAGAACATTGTGAGTATATTGCATTAATATCCGTTTTGTCACAGATATTGGGTTTTCGGCGAGCAGTTCTGCGACACGTGGGTCGCGTGTGACGTCATGTGCTCTACAGCATCGATACTCAACCTGTGCGCCATCTCTCTCGACAGATATATACACATTAAGGATCCTTTGAGGTTAGTGTTTTTTATTAAGTAAAATTATTTCAGTTTCTTGATAATCTGTTTAAAAATAATACCCATCACACACACCATCACGCATTTATCCCCAATGGGGTTTGCAGATGCGCAACCAAGGCACCCACTTTTCGTCAATGTGTTTTGTCCCATGATGTGACAAGAGGCGAGCCTATCGCTATGTGGGGCACACTTTCAGACTTCGAACTGCTACTGAGCAGAAAAACCCAAATATCATTTAGCTCGATTCGGGATTCGAACCCAGGACCATAGAGCGCTGCCGTAACGCGCTTGCAGTACAACTACGTCTGCAAACCGGTCACTTAAAACCAATAAGGCACTTATTTATCTGGGATAGGTGTGACTTTTAGTTGAGTCTCTTTTGTTTGTTTCTTTACTAACCTGTTTTTTAGGTCCGTGAAAATCTGTTAAACAATAAAGCACTTACTTATCTGAGATAGGTTTGAGTTTTAGTCGAGTCTCTTCTGTGTTTGTATCATTACTAACAAGATTATTGTATAGATTATTTTATTTACAACTGAATTAACTAGCAAACAGTTTTATCGTGTGTTTTTAAGCGATACGACTACTTATTAATTAACAATATAAAATTAAAAATATAACCTACAACTTTTAAAAAACTATACATTCCATTTAATTACAGTCCTTGTACTGAATCATTACTTGATAAGTATCCTAATGACATTTCATTTCACTGGCTATATGTCATGAACACTCCAGTGCTGGAAAACTGCTGCTGGGCTCCAATACATAATGCTGAACCACTAGATTACCAGTGGGCCTTTGGCGTACGACGGAAGTACAATCTAGTAAATAGCTTGTTCATTGAAATAAAACTATTTTGCGAGGCGACCACGTCCGCCCCGTAACCAGGAACGCTGCTGTCTTCGAAACGTCGGGAGATAATTATAATATAACAACCGCGGTAAAATCCACTAAATAGTTTTAATTCAATGTCTCACATTCACTCAAACATAAGAAATTTGGCATTTACTTTCAAGTGTACAATGTAGTATAAATAAAACTAATAAATTGAAGTAATATATGAAATAGAACAAAAGACACAGTTAATACTGTAAATGCGAGTACATATAAACATTTTTAATTAGAGAAAATACAAAGGGACTCATGCATGTCATACAGCTATTCTTTTAGCTTTAATTTACTATTTTTACGGCATCGTACACGCTTTTAATCACAACATTATGTCTAATGTGATTTTGTCACGATTAAGGGTAAAAAAGGGTTACTTTAATTATGTTGGTTGAGTAAATCATACACAATTGAAGGAATAAGAGCCCAGAGCACAATAATCTTGGGTTTACACTGAAAAATAATATGATATTGAATTGCAACCAAAAATCATAAAAATGATTTGCCAATACAATTTTTTTTATACGGACATGACAAAGCACACTATGCTACACATCATGGTAAGTGGAGTGGGGTCCAATAGAGTGTCCACTGACGACAGATGTTTACACCTCGACAGTCGAAACAATAGTGCCGGCTTGTTGGAACCGGAAACTTGACGCTGTACCATGCGCCCTGTCATTGATCAGTACCCTCAAATCGAACTACACATGGATGTGATCAACAAGCGAGCCCCAAAGAGCCCCAACGAGCTGTGACTAAAACCGACGCAATCTAAAGATTGCGTTAAGCGGCGATAGCCTAGTTGGGTGTGGAACGGACTGCCGAGACGAATGTCCGCAGGTTCAAATCCCAAGAGCACACACTTCTGACTTTTCTAAAATCATGTGTGTATTCTTTGTGAATTTATCGTTCGCTTTAACGGTGAAGGAAAACATCGTGAGGAAACCTGCACATCTGAGAAATTCTCTACAGGAATTTCGAAGGTGTGTGAAGTCTACCAATCCGCACTAGGCCAGCGTGGTGGACTAAGGCCTAATCCCTCTCAGTAGTACAGGAGGCCCGTGCTCAGCAGTGGGCAAGTATATAATACAGGGCTGATATTATTATTTATTATTATTAGTGATACACGAAGTCAAACAGTTGCTGTTTATAATTTATGCGCGCCGCGAAATATTTCAAAAAAATCTGATGACCCGCGAGCTAGGCTCGTCAGTAAAGCTCGTTCGTCGATCACACTCTCGTGCATTCTTTACCGCAATATTCATCAAACCTAATCGTACAGGCTCCGCGAATATTTCCTCTCCTTTTCCTCTTCGGTTAGCGTCGGAAATTCCCTTCCTTCCCTCTGTCTTCTCTTCTTCTTCACTTTCTTTACACATTTTCTTCCCCACTCTCCATTGAGCCGGTGCAATTACTAAAAATAGTACAGTGCTAGGATACTGCTGCTTGAGGGTAGAAAAATATAATAATAATACCAGTGGTTTATTTTTAATTTACCTACCGAGGCGGAATCTTTCATAAAAAGACCAACCTGGTAATTATTTTCATGTCATTTAAATTTCATTATGTTTGAATACTATTACGCTTCACGAGCGAAGACTGCTCATTACTGCTTATTAAAGGTATAAGCACTAACTTTTGTAGTACTTTATTGAGACTAAGTCTGCTTAAATAAAAAGTCGCAAGAACCTGTGTACACTGATGAATAGCAGCACAGATTTATATACATGTTTCTTATTTGAGTTGAGTTTACGTTATATTTAATGTGTAGAGACTTTTATAGGCCTTGTAGAAGTATTTGTAAATATTCGTATTATTAGTATACTGTGATGTAGGGCGATCTAGACTTTTCATTACTAAATGAAACCATATACTTATTTGAAAATAACACTTTACTATAAATTACTCTAACTGTAGATGGAACATAAAAATAATAAGTTTCGAACAAATAAATATCAATGAAAAGTAAGATAAATTTTACGCGCCCTAAATCAAAATAACCCTGTATAATATGATTTTTATTTCAAGCTGCTCTTAGTTAGTACATTCAAAAACATATTTATTTGACATACTTATTATTAGTATCTATAAAAATGATATTCCAAATAAATTACAACATTAAATTTAGCACGAAAAAGTATTGACTATAGTCCTGAAATATAATTCGGTATAACTTGAATGAATTAACACCTCCTAGCCAAATTTCGGCTATGGTGGCCAATCTCAACAGCGATCAGCGAGGTACACAAGAAATATCATCGAGCACAATTGTGAGGGCAATAGTCATATGTACTCTTTGTTCACTATAACACCGCAAATTCCTGACTCCGAGCTGCAACCAAATATTTTTTAATATTACACATAACATAGTATTTATACGAGTCGTAATGTTTGAAAGATCAAGGTTAATGGAATAATTGTTCCTGCAAAGATAAGAAACCTGTCATAACTTTAACTTTTGTTTGGTATCATTTTATGTAAGATTATACTGTCCATTTAGGGTCGCGTAGAAGATTTTCCTGAGGGTAGGAATATCATTTAATTTAAAAGCATATCGCCGGCTAAAACCCAATTGATTTAAGCGACAATTTTGTTTTCATAAAATTTTGACTAAGTTCAAAAAACGCTGCAAAAGACACTGATTTGAAATATTGATATAACTTAATATCGCAAAAATGACAAGTTAATTAGCTTGTCTACCGTCGGTATATATTTATTTGCGTATCCAAGATTATGCTGAGGGGAAAGTAGGATGGGAGAGGGGATAGACATTGTCTCCTATTTGTACCCTCGTCTGCATTTAATTGCTTACAGTTACTTTAAAGCTTTAGTCTCTGTATGAAATGGTTCTGTACAGCATTTAACCCTCTAAGTATTATTTTTCAATTCACGTAAATACATGTGTCAGACAACAATCACCCTAAATATACTTTTTTTTCGTATCGTACTACAATTTTTTATTTACATAATCATTCCGCTATGCTCTTTTGGTATATAATCGAATTATAATCCACTACCCAGTTTTATAAATTGATATTAATTAATTCATTATAAGATTAATTATCTTTTGTTAGTAGATTATACCAATGCCCAGCAGTGGGAAAGGGTCAATTTTTTTCAATGTGTGTTCTGTGAGTACCTAGCGCAATAAGGACTACAGATTCTAAACGACCCAGGATTCAAACCCGGGACCTTGTAGCTATGGTTGTACCAAGCACACAATTCGGCACAAAGGCGGTCCTAATACAAAATTGAAATTAATACATACATTCTAAATATTATAATTGGAATTTTAATCTCTTAGATTTTTTTCTAGAATTGACATTTATTAACTAAATTAAAACAAAATAAAAACAAAACCAAATTAAAACCAAAATAATTATCGTCGCTGGACAATCGTAGTCGAGCCCTTTATATTCATCAAGGTGCGAATTGACGGAATTTTTTATGCTTTGTCATCCATTCCGAGTAACGGGACTCTTGGGATCGCTTTATAAATATTTTATCTACAGTTTGCGGTGAGCGTAGACGCTGGAGATTAAACCTGCATGTGACACAGTTCAAATTAAAGGCAGAATTGAGACGTTAAAACAAAAATTTTATTATAGAGGGCGTCACTGAACATTTTGATCGATAATTACCTAATTAATCTCTAAAATAACTTGAAACGAGAATTATTCCAATGTAAAATCACTAGACAGTTATTTAAAATTGAAATTAATTGAAAACGTGAACAAAGGTATATAGCAACACCACCACCACCGCCCATCACTTTAGATTCCAGACTTCGAGCTGATACTAAGCAGAAAAACCTAATATCAGTTTGCCCGACCCGGGATTCGACCCGAGCCTTCAGGATTACAGCCGAAGCGTAATACAATTACACCACCGCGACAGTCCGAAAACACTATGCGTTATATTAAGAAACTGTATTTAAGCCGAATGTAAATATCGTCGTTGTGGGTGGAGAACTAAATAACTCGGATTTTAGCCATTTTGAACTTTCATCACTTTTGTGTTGTCCAAAACATGGCGCATATTTTGGCCTAACAAGCATTTCATTATCTTATCCCGTTTCGAAATTATAGCTATTTTTATGTTAAAAGTGGAGACATAAATATATTCAAATAATATATATTTTGTTGTAGAAAAAGTAAATAATTAAATAATAAAATCAAGAAACTGCGACTTATAATCTGTTCAATAGTAAAGAAATTAAATAAAATGAGTTGTTTAATTCTTCCTCGAGTCTATTGTTTGTAAACAAAATTAATCAAGTGTGTAGAAGAACTAAACAACTTGATTTGTTTAATTTAGACATTGAAAATCCTAATGGTATTCACTTTAATAAACTCTATAATTGTAATTATTTAACCTTATAATAACTTTACCACATGGTTTCTAGTGTGGCAAAACTAAATAACTATACGAGTTATTTAGTTTATTTCAGCAAACTTACAAAACATTGTTGTGGCAGAATTAAATAAAAAGTTTTTATTTTTTTATATTTTAATTCTTCAGGTCAAAGTTTTTTTTGTTAATGCATAATATAATAGCTAATAAGACCCAAGATATATAAAAATACCGACGTTAAAATTATTCATAGTTTTTTAGTAATGCTTAAAAATAACGAAAAAAACAGTTAATCGCGTTTATCTCGAAACTAGAAATTTTGAGTTATTTAGTTCTCCACCTACAACGACGATATGTTGTGTACACTAAAGTATTATCTCATAGCCTTGTCCTTTCTGACTTATTGGGACAGACAAGTGTAGAAAGATGTTGGCACGATTTGCGCCTCTGCCTAACCCTCAAGGCATAAGGGCGTGAATTTAAAAATGTTATAAACTTTTTACACATCCAAATCAATTACGCAGTGTAAAATCCGGTCTATTAACTTAACATCCTTACAGCATGTGACTAGAGGTCAAAAGGTAGTCGTAAATAGGCGCTGATACTACGCGCTAGTAAAATTATACGGCCGTGGTAATATCGCCAATTTACTGTCTACTTTGACCGCAAATGTATTTGGTAAATGTTGGCTATAATATTTATGGTGTAGAAAATCTGCTGGATGTTTTAATTCGGCCATATAATTCTTTTGTTTAGCTGGTTATTGACTGATGGGAATCAAACAATGACCTTTTACAGACCGAAGCAAGTATAAGTATAGTAATATCGGTCTTATTCCTAATATACTTGGAATATATAGAATTTGCAGTAGTGTTGTACTTTTTATGTAATTATTTACTTTATTTAGATATTTATTTATTTCATAGCTTTATTGTACACCTTAAATATAACAATGTGCTTAACATTAAAACGATAAAGGCAGAAAGTAGGTTCAATTGGCGGTCTTATCTACTTTAATGTCTAAACACAACAAATAAACTACGGGATATTTCTCCAAATTGTAAAAAAAATGAAACATATTTTCATCACTAAAATATTACTAGTGAATAGAAAGAAAATGAAAATTGCTGATTTTATGCGATGTCCAGACGAACGAGGCTATAAATTCAATTTAACTCTACATTAAACTAATCACCATCAAAGATATTTCCCTAAATCGATTAGACGTAAAAAGATCCCTGGCTTTATCATTTCTATAAAAAGAAGCTTAAGGTAAAGACATTTCTACTAATAAAAGTATTACGTACCCGTATTCAATGTCTGAGTCAAATGAACCTCTTAAAGTATTTCGGAAACCTCGCATCGGGACCCCACTGTCACGATAATAACATAAAACTCTTGTATTTTGCTCTGTTATTTCTCGTTTTGTCAGTCGTGTTAACGTAACCTCGGCACGGGGACGTAATTGGGTAATGGAATTAGGGTTTATGCCAGTCAAGTTAAATAGACTTTTTCTTTAATGCTTTATATTTAGATCTAATAAAATTCTTAAAGGTAACCGATATGCTATTAGATGGGTTTAGAACTGGCAAATCCCAGGCTTGATCGGAAAATTCTCGTTTGGCTAAGCGTTGGCGATGAGAGACACCATCGGGCATATTTTATAATAATATCCTGTATTATAGCTGGGCACGGCCGTTCTTTACTACTGAGAGGGATTAGGCGTTAGTCTACCACGCTGGCCTAGTGCGGCTTGGTAGACTTCACACACCTTTAAAATTACTATAAAGAACTTTTCAGGTATGCAGGTTTCCTCACGACATTTTTATTCACCATTAAAGCACGTGATAATTCACAAAGAATACACACATCATTTATAGAAAAGTCAGAGGTGTGTGTCCTTGGAATTTGAACCTGCGGACATTCGTCTCGGCAGTCCGTTCTACGCCCGAGCAAACTATCGCCTTTTTTCATCAGGCATATTAAAAACATATTACTATGAATATGTATGTACCTTCGCCACTTTTTTTTTATATATTCCGGAGCTTAAAACCAATTCTTTGTATATCCTGAATGTCAAAAAATAGTAATATGACAAATAAAATAGCCAAGTCTATATCGAAAACTACAACTAACTAATACTAACATCCAGTGAAACGGTAACAATACAATCACCTTTAAAGTATAAACCATTAGAGTTGACACAACGGAATCGTCATGATTTCGGTAAAAGTAACAGTAACAATGTTTGTTAACTGACTGTGTGGCAAAAAATGAATGACACAAACTTTTTTTGATAAATAAGTCTTTCCCATTTAGCGATACTAAAATACTTATGAATTAGAAGGGAGCGTACATAACAACTTACTACTCTACTAGTTACATAAGCCGAAATAACTTTCAACTTACGGACCGAACTATCATTTTATTTCACTATTTTCATTTAGGTCAGAGGGATGTTATTTTTGGCTACAATTTTATACACCAAATGGATGCAAGAAGTTAAAATATAGACGGTCTTTTTCTTTAAAGTTGTATTATTGATAATACGAATAATCCTGAATAAATTAATGTTAATTGTTTATAGAATGAGAATAATTCTACAAAAAATGGAATTAGACATTTGTAAACAAGTACTTGTCAAATTTAATTCGATAGGTTTTAGTAAATAAATTAATTCATTAATAAAGGTTCCAGTTAACTTGACTACAAATCCTGCCCTGTAATCACATTTACAACACACCCAACAAAATATTAAAAAAGAAGCCGTAGCGTAACAGAAATAAAGTCTAAAATAGCGCACCAATTTATCTGAGACGATTGAAACCGCAATCCAAATGTAGAAATGCTTTTTATTTTTGACTAATATTTGAACAACGAGGCTACATGTCGACATCAAATATTCTTTTCGGCTTGAAAAATACATGTAAAACAGATTCAGAAAATGGAAACACGTCTAGTTCAAACAATCATTTGAAGAATAAGTATGACTTTCAGCTAAAGATTTACAATGTAAAATGTTGTTTTGAATTATCATATTATACTGGTACCGTTTATTGCTAGATACAATGAGGATTTTAAATCCCTTTGTAAGGAATAGAAAATTCTTTGTAAGCATTTAGTATTATTTAGATAGTTTGTAAAATCACAATCTTTTGAGGGGTATCTATATTCAGCAGAACACATAAACCACAAAAAAGGCTGATTATTATAATGATGAGGATGATGATTGCTTTTTCCAGATTTAATAACGGAAGATTAGAAACTAATCGCTAGTATATTTCTGTATATTTCTCGTTGTAAACTCGTTGTTGTGATATGATTTTGTCACCTGCATTGCTACGGAGGGAAGTGGACAATTAATATTTCCAACTCCTCCCTATCTATCTATTTGATTAATTTCGTTGCGGGATAATGACAAATTAGTTTTCCCTGAGACTCGCCGAGCTTCACTGCTCGGTGTCATAAAATACGTGTTACTGCTGATCCTGGCTTACAGGAGTTGTAGTGGTGGGTGTGAGGGTGGGAAAGTCTCTAATTGCTAGTATCTATTAATCGTTTCCTTAGAACCCGAATTAATACCTTTATTGCCAACAGGTACGGCCGATGGGTCACTCGAAGAGTGGCGATCATCACAATCGCCATGATCTGGTTACTAGCGGCGCTGGTCAGCTTCCTGCCCATATCCCTCGGCCTTCATCGACCTGACGAGGAGGCACTGGCCACACAGAAACCGCCCAAGTACCCGACATGCGCTCTGGTGCTGACCCCAACGTATGCTGTGGTCTCCAGCTGTATTTCCTTCATACTGCCTTGCATAGTCATGATCAGCATATATTGCAGGTAAGGTATTATGTTTTGTTTCTAGACTGTCTCTCTGTTTGAAAATGAGGGATTAATTTTTAGAGTTTATTTTTCCTGCATAGTAGAGACTAGTACGCCATACATAGATGTTCTATTTATTTTATTTCATGCGAAAGATTCCGTACTGTAGCGAAACAAAAAAAATACTAGAAGAACATATATTTTTTCACGCGAGCTTAACAAGAATGGAAAAAATATTTTACACACTCACTCACGCCTTTTATCCGCTTAGGTAACCCTAAGTCAAAAAAAAATGTTATAACATATTATTATAATTTAAGATAACATGATACATTTAATACTTTAATAACCAACAAAATACATTTGAAATGAAGCATAACCGAAATTTTTCTATCCATTTATTGTTGCGGTTAGAGTACGAGAGGAATATTTTTCAATTTATGACATCGCAATCCACTTTCGATATTGTTTCATGTTTAGATATCGGTTTCAGTTTATCATTTAAAACTGTCGATTTGTTTTTGACCGACGTTAAACCAGGTAGGAAAACAACAGACATTTAGATAAAATCCAGAATAAGTTTGGCACAACCATATTTGTTCAGATTAAACTGGCGTGAATTGAATATTTGCTGTCGTGTTTATACGGTCATTAGGATTAATGAAGGCCTCATCTGTATCTTCAATACTAGTATTACTACTTCCTTTGGAGTCAATATGTACCTACAAGAGGTTCACAAGCGACAATGATCTCTCTATTGAGTGATTCTCTTACTTGTTACATATGGTACGAAAAATATATTTATTTATTTAAGGACCTCCAACGAAGGATACACGGCATATAATAAATACAGTGTCGTAGCATTTGTACAATTAGCAATGTGACGTGCCTCTTCTATTATAGGAGACCACAGCATGCAAATTTATATATTAGTACAACGGCAAAAATAATAATATTTGTTAAGAATGGAATATTGAATATAATTCTAGACCAATATTTAATTATATTAGTCTAGAAACTTCTCATTAAAATGTAAAATAATTTACCTTCGCCACTTTTGAGGGCATTTGAGTAGCGGAGAAACCAAGAAACCAAACAGGCCTTACTTGGATCTAAATGACCTCACAAAAACGCTTAAGATATTTTCAAGCATGAAAAAGGTTCCAGTGATTTATTATTATTTATTTTACCTGTAACATTTTTCATGACCGACATTGTGGGAAGAGGCCACGAAAAGCTTTACCAATGATTAGGTATAAATCTAGATCCAATATTGAATTGAAGGTAAATGACTGTGCTTAAGTGAAATAGATATGGTCTAGGCGGAGGGCGCGTCAAGACAAATCAGTCAAAGCTGTCAAGACCCAAGTCAAGATCGGTTGAGAAGGCTTGAGCCGCGATTACATCAAAAGAATAAGAATCTATTCGTGACTGACAGAGATATAGATTTCATTTTTATTCCATGCTTTATAATAGATACATTCTGACATGTTGATTCTTTCATGTAGTGATTATACAATGCTCTTTGGATTCTGTAACGAATTAAATTTGACGTGATGAAAAATTAAAAGGTCCAAAGAAAATCTTCTCGCTTTTAGATGAAAAGGCTTATACTGTGCGATTAATTCAGCTGCTTTTCGAAAGTCTAATGGTAGTAAGTTGATCCTGTACACTCAATAATGGGATCACGTACAATTACCAAATATAATATCAAGCTTGAACTCTTTAAATAAGTTTCATGTGATAAAGTTTGTTCGTGGCAAGACATATTTTATATCCACCCAAATAGTGACCAATATACACAAGGTATCAAAACCCGCTATAATGACCCATGTCGTATTTCGGGATCAGCCTGTGCAAATTCGTTTCAAATAGGCCGCCATAATTCGGACGACTGGCGAGAAGTCATCGTCTCTCATCATTCGATATTCTACCTGTACCCTACATGAGTCCGCTTATCATATGGTGTAGGCCCGTATAAGAAAAATACAAATCAACGACTTATAAATTGAGGCAATAGTTTGACCAATAATGGAATAAAATCCGGATGTTGTGCCTTGTTTTTGAAGCGTAAATACTCCTATTATTCGCATCCTATACTTAATTTGTTGCATTATACATAATTTTTAAGTGCTAAAATTATATCTTACACAAATTATTATTAATAATAATCATGATTTTACATACATTTAAAGTAAACTTATTTTTGTCTCGTTTTAATGAATCATCATGCATTAAATATGCCTTACCTTCTGTAACAATAAAATACGATAGCTGCAAAGGTTATCCCTAGCAATTATTAATTTTAATTGAAATGTGTTCTACCATTTCGTCAGTAGTTTAATCCACAATATGAAAAAATCCTTTATAGTTTACCCACGGATTCTGGTAATATATTATAAATATGCTTTAATGTATCCGCTTTTAATATTTTGGATAATGCCACCCATTAACCAGGTCAGATACATTGCGCCATGTGTATTCCGTCTCATGATGTGTTAGGGGGCAAGCCTATTGCCATATCGAGCATACATTCTAGATTTCGGGCTGATACTGGGTAGAAAAACCCAATATCATAACTACAGTATCCATAGTTCTTTTTCCTAATGAATGTACAATGTACATTAACTACATAGAAGAAAACAAATATAATCAGATATCAGAAACGGACGAAGCAGTGGTATCTGGCCGAACGAACTTAGCCTAGCAAAATGAGCATGAACACGATAGACTTCTTAAGTTTTTGGTTCCGTAACTTCTTTATAATTCAACTCTATCCCAACTAAACGAAGGATTTACGAGTTGCCTCCCACAAGAAAATTCATCAAAACTTTCCAGGACCAGATCTTACAGTGCAGTTAAAGTGTTACATGTAATGTGTTGGAAGAGGACCGACCCTCTCCCTTCCCCATCAATTTAACTTTGTAATTTTGGTTGAAACTTTTAACTGATCCGCTGAACTTATCCAAACAAGTTAACGACAATTTATGAGTTTACATGATGTAAGAATATTTCTTTTTATTTCAGTTGAATGATGTTTCTTTTTATTTGAGTTTGCGGCTCGCTTGATGGTAAGCGATACGACCGCCTATAAACAGTAGCAACTCCATACAGAACTTTGAATTACAAAGTACTCCGTGTAATTCCATTCGTCACCTTGAGACTTAAGATATTAAGCCTCATAATGCCATGTACCTCTGTATGTATGCTGGCTATATTTTATATCCGCCCGGATAGCGATCACCGTACACATTACACAAAGTGTTAAAACGCTCCGTAATGGCCCACATAAGACATAAGTGTGTCGCGTTCCGGGATCAACCTGTGTATACCCGGTTCCAACAGGCCGGCATAATTGTGTCGACTGTCGAGGGGTAGTCATCTCATCAGTCGACATTCTATTGGACCAGTATAAAAAAAAACTCATTGATTATAAGTTAAAGAAGAATTTTCGTTAATTGCTCAATTTCAACGAAGTAAGACAATGTCTCCATCCTCTTTATATCTCGCCATTATTAATTTATAGTTTCAGTATAAGACCGTCGCTTCGGTGCCTTTCTTTACACGTGGCCTTGATTCTTAAGACGGCTTTTGTAGTTCCAGCGGCCGAGTTGACAAGCGCTTAAGATTTAATTAAAACTTAGTATAGTTAAAACACAATTAGGCCATTTTAAACTTTAAGATTGCTCACACGAAAGAAGTACCCAAATGGTATTTAATCTTACTACGCTTCATATATTTAAAAATGTGGAATTAGGTGAAAAATTAAAATGCTTGAAAAGTTATTTGCTATCAAGATATATGAATTATGAAATATGTTTAAGACTAGGTGATCACGTATATTTCTATTAGAAATATTTTTCCAAAGCTGTAATTCAATAGTTCAGCAAGATGTGTTCATCAAAAAGGTGCACAATATTTTGTATACATATTATATAGGTATAATATATAATATATATAGTATAACAGTATTCAACGTTGTAAAGGTTGATTAACTAAAGCTCACATGCCACAGTAGGTACTCACACCAATATAATTTTATACGATATGTTAAAGAATGTTATTATTGAAAGATACATGCATAGATGAAAACAAAACAAGCAATATATTTGATTTTGTTGACGCGTGAACATCCGCTGGCATAACAACTAATATTTATTCACAGACTTTACACGCGCATTATGTAAGCGTATTGTTCACGCCAGCTTTAGATAATAATCACTGTTGTGTTCCGGTTTGAAGAAAAATTGTAACCAGTGTAACTGCGGGACATAATAAGACTTAACATCTCATGTCTTAGGATGGCGAGCGCAGTGGAATACCAAGTAGTTTATAATTATTAAAGGGTTTGGATGGTGTATCTAGTGTTTATGGGCGGTCATATCGCTTACCATCAGGCAAATTTCAAGCTCATCTCGTCATTCAAAGCAATGAAAAACACCTATATTGAAATTCTCACATGTTTCAGAGTTCTTTCAAGAGTTTAAACCTCTAGAATATTCAAATACATCGCACTAACTCGTATAATCGCGAATAAAGCTGTGTAAAATCGAAAATGTGATCTATCAAAGTCAGATTATTCCCAACGAGTACAAACACAGCGGAATAAGCGGCAAAAGTCAGGCTCGGACAATCTATCATTTCGGACTTCAAGGCATTTTTGTTTGTATTGGAAACTTGTTGCAGTTTTGTAAAAAAATTGGACTGTAGTAAATTATTTTTTATTTTTTCTGATGGGACTGAACTTTACGGGAGAATTTATATAAACATTTTTTTTTTGTCGTGTGTTGTGAAAAATATACAAAATTCCATAATTATAGAGCTAGTTAAGTGGTATTCTGTGTGAATTTAAATTTGTTGAATTAATTAACAAGAAAATGGTGCAGGTCTTTAAAAAATTTTCAATTATTGCACGTTAATGCGAATTTTCTCAGTTTTTTTTTACTAAAATGTCAGTCTTTTAACTACTTAAACTATTGTTGCTTAATGCAGTTTAATTTATTCAACTTCCGAGTTTATTTATGTTAAAAAGAACACTATACGGTTGCTAGATTCAAATCTGCATATCGTGGATCGTGTTGTTTTAACTTAGCAGGACGTTTTAAACAGAATGCTGAGAATACAAATATATTTGTATCATTAAGTTTGCACGTCGTCTATTAACTAAAAACAAGACGATATTTTGTCGAAGAATAGCCTAACAATATGTATGTCGACCCGCATCATTGTTAGATTCTATAGTAATGAAGTTATCGGTTCTTTCTTTACATCGATGGACCTGTGAGTCAATTAATGGTACTTAAATTCTAGTATGGACACTTTAGTTGACATTCTTAGACGCTCATTAATTTAAAAGTTATTAAATTCAAATGTGCCAAGATTAACTCGAAAATTATATAAGTTGATTTTTCAAACTATTGAAATTAATTCATAAAATTCGCGATATGAATTGGAAATTAAAATTATGGGCTCACTGGATAGTAAGTTTAAAGCAATTAAAGTTGTGATAGTACGATTTAATATCTTGGCGGAGCCTTGTGGAGTGATAATGATAAGACTTCAACACTGGAACACATAAATACAAAAAAATGCCTTTTAAGTGTCGTCATAAATTATTGCTTTTTTATGCATTTGAAATGCTTTTTTGATTTATTTCATCTACTGCAATTGATGATACGTTCTCATAATTTATAGAATAATTATTGCCTTCTTAGAATTCGTTTTCTACGTGGCTATTACTCTTATAGGAGTAAGAGGAGCCATAAAGGCTTTCAAATTGTGCAAAGAACAAAGGCGTTGTAGATATTGTGATATTGATAGATCTCCAGCGATATCGTTCTGAATTCCCGCCGCGCGTCTGTGACCGCATTAATCTAGAATAGTGCATGGATTCGGACGCAATTTTTCATTGTTCTATTTTGACTTTCATATTAACAAAGTTACTGACTATCTCTAGAGGTTATAAGTTGACTAGTAACTGTATTTTTGAGTCAGACAGAATGTCTGATCGTCGCTGTTTAATTTTATAGTAAGTAACAATATAGTTATCATAGTTAATAGTTATACACTTATTATAGAAACTATTATAAGTCGCCTATTGGGGCGGAACGGGCTGTTCGGAATATAGTTCCCTCCCAACGTTTTTGTACTTTGATCTTGTAGTCCGAAGGGTTTTACTTTCGTTTAGCTATATTTAATTATACCACAGTTAGCGTTAAAGAGCAATTAGGAACAAAGCCAGTTGTCAGCCAGTATACTTATGAGCTTTGAATTAAAATTTTAATGGTAATATGCTACATCTACCGAATGTTATTAGCCAAGTGTGGTTATTACGGGATCAATTGTAGAGCACACGATAGGTAGTGGAAAAATCTTATACGTAATGACTGTTATTAATATGTATCTAAACACTATCTCTCCTACAGGCTCTACTGCTATGCACAGAAGCACGTGAAATCAATCCGCGCGGTGACCCGGACCGTCCAAATGCCGGATAACCGAACAAAATCAGTCCGCACGCGAGTGCACACACACGTACACTCGTCCCCGTACCACGTATCTGACCACAAGGCCGCAATCACGGTTGGCATCATCATGGGCGTGTTCCTACTCTGCTGGGTGCCGTTCTTTTGCGTCAACATTGTCGCGGCATTTTGTAAGACTTGTATTCCTGGTAAGTTGATTGCTTGATGAACATTTTTTGGTATTTATTAATTATTAAGTTGTTCAGACGACTCGAAGGGTTCTGGAATATTCAGAGAATGTTTTTTGTCCACTCCTTGGAGAATATAAGATAATTTCAATATGTTCAGTTAGTGTTGTGTATATATCCATAATATTATAAATGCTAACATTCAAACTGACTGTTTTGCTTTCCTGCCCCAATGACTGAATAAAATTGGATGAGATTTTTACGGTATAATCTTGAATCACAAGTAATGCTAATTTTTATATTAATAAAAGTAATAATATCAGCCCTGTATTATATACTGTCCCACTGTTGGGCACGAGCCTCCTTTGCTACTGAGAGGGGTTAGGCCTTCGCCTACCAGGCTAGCCACTAGGTTTAGGTCTACCAATCCACACTAACGGATTGGTAGATTTCACACACCCTCAAAATGTGTATAGAGAACTTCTCAGGTGTGCAGGTTTCCTACCGATGTTTTCCTTCACCGTTAAAGCAAGCGATAATTCACAAAGAATACACACATATTTTAGAAAAGTCAGAGTTGTGTGTCTTTGAGTTTTAAACCCACGAACCTTCGTCTCGGCAGTCTGTTCCACAGCCAACTAGGCTATTGCCGTTTATAATTTTTTATATTATCAACAGATAATTGTAACAACAATACCGATTTCGACAGACACGAAGTCACGAGCAAAAGCTAGTTAATTTATTTGATCGTTATTTAGTTGACAAAAAGTACTTATATCTTGCTATTCTTTTCACAAAATTTGCTTTTACCATTCGCTGTTACCGATCCCTAAATAAGTAAATTTAAGAATTTCTTTCATCTCTCTTCAGAAGAAATAAAATACATTTTTCACCACTTATTCGTTTCAATAAGTGGTGAAAAAAGTATTTTATATCTTTAGTCAGTCTATACATTATTTATTATGTTGATTTTTTTTTCTATCAATCACAAGAATGTAAACAAATTTTATCTTTTACTTTGTATAAAATTAACGTTATTTTAATATAATTTTTTGTGGCTTATTTAAGTGATGAGCAAGTTACATGACTTTCGAATTATCGATAAAGTTTGCGTATAGAAGTAAAACCAATAAACCTTAACTTTGCCTTTCGAGTAATCGGTATTTTGCAAATGTAGGTACCTCATTTAAACTTTGAACCCTAAAAAAAATAAAATAACACTGAATTTCAGCTCGAAATTTCATAACTGGCGACGGTTTCAATAAAATTTAATTTAGCCATAACTTTTTTATTTATGGATTAGGATCTCCCGACGTTTCGAAGACTTTGCAGCCTTCATGGTCACGGGGGACTGAGGTGTTGTTCATCCGTAAAGTCAAAGTTACAATATCTACCTACATTTTTCAAATATACAACTTTTAAAATTTTATCTGTTGACGGTCCGATCTACGCAGAATGAGCTCACAGTGTCTTGAGGTCTGGCAGCCGGTCTTTTGGGATCCGATTTAATTAAATGTAGAACAGGATCCCAGGCTTGTGCAAGCTTCCAACCATCTTCCCTATTGAAATTTGGGTGTTTTTTAATNTTCAATAGACTCGCGAATCATCCTAGGCAGGAATCGGTGTTCTTTGGCAAGGATTTGTGGCTTTGTCTAATCGCAAATAATGATTGGAGCCTCCTTCAGAATGTTCAGCGACTGCAGACTTCGTAGAGCGTCGGTGTTTCACGTCAGCTATATGTTCTTTTACGCGGGTCCCTATATTTCTTTTTGTTTGTCCTATATGAGAGGCCACAGTTGCAGTCTATCTTGTATACACCCGGTTCTTGCAGAGGTATATGGCACTTGACAGGTGGTAAAATTGACTAATCTTCTTAGGCGGCTTGAAATAGGTTTTAGTGAAGCACGCTTCAGGATGTAGCCAATCTTGTCGGTGACTCCTCTCACATATGGTAGTACAACCGGAACACGTTCAACTGTGGCTGGTTTCACTCGGTCTCTGTGACGGCGGCGTGGAATTTGGAGCTTGTTGTCTCGCAGTACTTGCTTGACATGTTGTAGCTCAGCGGCCAGGTGTTTCTCGTCACAGATTCCTCGTGCTCTCTGAAACAATGATTTGCCCACGGTAGCTAACTGTTTTGGATGGTGGTGAGATTCACCGTTCAGATATTTATCAGTATGGGTCTGTTTCCGATACACAGTATGACTTAAGGTCTGATCAGGATTACGAATGACTAAAACATCCAAGAAAGCAAGAGATTTGTTGTGTTCTAACTCCATAGTGAATTGGATTTTATTATTGATGGAGTTAAGGTGATTTAAAAATGCAGATACTTTGTCCGATGGTAAAATTGTGAAAGTATCATCTACGTACCGTTTGTAAAAACCTTGGAGAGACCGGTGATGTTGTCAGGGCTGTCTCCTCGAAGTCCTCCATGAATATATCGGCGACTACCGGAGATACAGGGAGCCCATCGCTACACCCTCTACTTGTACATAGAACTGATCATTCCACAACATATAGCCAGATGTAAGGCAGTGTTGGAGTAGTTCTGCATATTCCACAGGTATGTTATTATCTACTAACTTCTTAGACACAATTTTGATGCAATCTTGTAATGGTAAGCTCGTGAAGAGAGACTGGACATCAAAACTGACCATTGTTTCATTGTCAGCTAACTGTAGGTGTTTAATGTCGCTGACAAATTGGTATGAATCCTTCACAGATGCTCTAGTGTTTCCTCTGAGGGGTGAAAGCACTTTTGCTACGTGCTGAGCCAATCTGTAGGTTGGTGTGTCGATCTGACTCACTATGGGACGTAGTGGAGCATTTAACTTGTGTATCTTCGGCAGTCCATACAGTTTAGGCGGTTTTGCAAATATATATGGTTAAATAATATATGGTTTTCTAAATATAATGAATGCAAAAATAAACACATAATAAAATATAATAAACTAACATCAAAATTAAATGCCAAAAATATTAAGAACACCGAGTGTAGGAATGGAACGCGCGCGACCATAGATAACATACACTCCTGCGCCAACCATGAACAACGCGCAGTGATAAATCTGTCAAAACAAACATTGGACGAAAACACAATTCAGGTTTTATCCAAAGGCTTAAATTTTGCTGTTACACCACGAAGGATGCCGTATGAAGACATTATTTGCAATGTTGAGAACAGTCTTTTCATGAATAATATAAAAAAGGAAGATTCGGAGGCAATACGCCAAGACATTTCGTCAATTTTGCGTCAAAAGAAAATGCCGAAACCAAATCTTCCAAAACATCAATATATCGCTTTGAAGAACTTGCGATCAAGGAAAGACCTTACCATTCTCCGTGCAGATAAAGGGAATGCGACAGTAGTAATGGATACGTCAGACTACAATCATAAAATGGAACAACTTTTATCGGATGGAAGCACGTATAGAATAGTCAAATCAGACCCGACTAACAAGATATTGAAGGCTACTAGCACTTTAATAAAAATTACTCCGATAAATTAAATCTCGACGTAAACTTACTCGTTCCTTCGTGTGCAAAACCGCCTAAACTGTATGGACTGCCGAAGATACACAAGTTAAATGCTCCACTACGTCCCATAGTGAGTCAGATCGACACACCAACCTACAGATTGGCTCAGCACGTAGCAAAAGTGTTTTCACCCCTCAGAGGAAACACTAGAGCATCTGTGAAGGATTCATACCAATTTGTCAGCGACATTAAACACCTACAGTTAGCTGACAATGAAACAATGGTCAGTTTTGATGTCCAGTCTCTCTTCACGAGCTTACCATTACAAGATTGCATCAAAATTGTGTCTAAGAAGTTAGTAGATAATAACATACCTGTGGAATATGCAGAACTACTCCAACACTGCCTTACATCTGGCTATATGTTGTGGAATGATCAGTTCTATGTACAAGTAGAGGGTGTAGCGATGGGCTCCCTGTATCTCCGGTAGTCGCCGATATATTCATGGAGGACTTCGAGGAGACAGCCCTGACAACATCACCGGTCTCTCCAAGGTTTTACAAACGGTACGTAGATGATACTTTCACAATTTTACCATCGGACAAAGTATCTGCATTTTTAAATCACCTTAACTCCATCAATAATAAAATCCAATTCACTATGGAGTTAGAACACAACAAATCTCTTGCTTTCTTGGATGTTTTAGTCATTCGTAATCCTGATCAGATCTTAAGTCATACTGTGTATCGGAAACAGACCCATACTGATAAATATCTGAACGGTGAATCTCACCACCATCCAAAACAGTTAGCTACCGTGGGCAAATCATTGTTTCAGAGAGCACGAGGAATCTGTGACGAGAAACACCTGGCCGCTGAGCTACAACATGTCAAGCAAGTACTGCGAGACAACAAGCTCCAAATTCCACGCCGCCGTCACAGAGACCGAGTGAAACCAGCCACAGTTGAACGTGTTCCGGTTGTACTACCATATGTGAGAGGAGTCACCGACAAGATTGGCTACATCCTGAAGCGTGCTTCAATAAAACCTATTTCAAGCCGCCTAAGAAGATTAGTCAATTTTACCACCTGTCAAGTGCCATATACCTCTGCAAGAACCGGGTGTATACAAGATAGACTGCAACTGTGGCCTCTCTTATATAGGACAAACAAAAAGAAATATAGGGACCCGCGTAAAAGAACATATAGCTGACGTGAAACACCGACGCTCTACGAAGTCTGCAGTCGCTGAACATTCTGAAGGAGGCTCCAATCATTATTTGCGATTAGACAAGCCACAAATCCTTGCCAAAGAACACCGATTCCTGCCTAGGATGATTCGCGAGGCTATTGAAATTAAAAACACCCAAATTTCAATAGGGAAGATGGTTGGAAGCTTGCACAAGCCTGGGATCCTGTTCTACATTTAATTAAATCGGATCCCAAAAGACCGGCTGCCAGACCTCAAGACACTGTGAGCTCATTCTGCGTAGATCGGACCGTCAACAGACTAAAATTTTAAAAGTTGTATATTTGAAAAATGTAGGTAGATATTGTAACTTTGACTTTACGGATGAACAACACCTCAGTCCCCCCCGTGACCATGAAGGCTGCAAAGTCTTCGAAACGTCGGGAGAAAATAATAATATAAAAAAACCGCGATAAAATCCGTTTAAATAGTTTTTAGTTAGAAACTATAGTTAGAGATACTTTTATTGGATTTATTGATAGCCTTTTTTGGGATATTGACTCAAGACTTTTAGTAAATTTATTTTAAATTTTGTCCACGGCTCCGCCCGCGTTATAAAGGGATAAAAAGTATATTTTTTCCGGGATAAAAAGTAGTCTATAGCACTCATGAGTAATGTAGGTTCTTATTAGTAAAAAGAAATCAAATCCGATTTAGTAGTTCCTGAGATTAATGCGGTCAAACAAACTCTTGAAAGAGTTTGTTTTTTGATTGTCTATATACACAATGAAAAATACAACAAATAAAATATTGTTTCCAATTTTTTTGGCATTCTATGATTGACCAAGTGATTTGTTAATATTATTTATATTTTGTTGAAATGTTTTTGCATTTTCTCAATTACGGAAGAAAAAATTACAGTGTCTTTTATCTTCCTATTGCGAATATAAGTAAGCTTTAATATATTGTTGTCACTAAAAACCCTGGCTAAAATATTTAGATGGCGAAAATTAAGATCAGATACTAGAAATATTGAAATTCCTATTGGTCTTTGAAAACAATGGTAGCTTCTCGACGATTCAAAAGCGTTTTATAAAAAACCCAGTTAAAACAAGATATTTTAGATTTTGCTTTTTCAAAATCTTAAAAAAAAACCCTTTGTTCTAGATCTAGCCTTCAAAATCCTAACATGGCTAGGCTACTCCAACTCAGCGTTCAACCCGATTATCTACTCAATCTTCAATACCGAGTTCAGGGAAGCGTTCAAGAAGATCCTGACGTCAAGGTACCCGCTCTGCTGCGGCTACCAAAGCGTCAGAGCCAACACTCCAACGAGAAACGATAACTTTGTGACTGATTATGGAACGAAGACTTTAGTGGTGAGTCATAATCATAACTACTGGACATAGTGAGACTTAACATCTCATATCTCAGGATGGCGAACGTAGTGGAATACCAAACAATACTTAGTAATTCAAGTTGGTGGATGGTGTTTCTGCTGTTTATGGACGGTCGTATCGCTTAACATCAAGCGAACGGCGGGCTAGTCTCGTCCTACGAAGTAACAAAAAATATCAACTTAGAATCAAACACTAAAGTTTCAATTTTAAACGAGTTTAAAAAGAAGGATTGAGAACGATTGATTGTATGTCTATCACTTAATTACATAAAATTTATTCTGTTTAAACCGTTTTAATGCAAATAATTACAAGAATTAAAAGTAATGTCTTTTAATTTCTTTCCTAAGTAAACATTTGCTTAGTAAATATCATCCAATTAATGAACAAAAGAAGTGTTGAAAAGTCCTTGTTTAATTTAAATCTAAAGAAAGAACTAAAAAGCCTAAATGAACGACTAGTAGGTCAAACGAATTATACAAATGTATACCTCCTAAATTCTTCGGGCATTTTGAATAGAAAAACAGACATGGCTTTAGAAACCAATTGAGCACACCTAAAATAAAAAGATCCAGTTACTTTAGTTCGTTATACGTTTCTGTACCGAACGTGGCATTTTTGGGTCGACTGAACGAAATGAAATAAAAAAGAAAAAAGGCTTATTGAATTAGTAGATTTCTTTTCCAAAATGGCTTATTATAAAGAAGTGAATTAAGAAGTTGTTAATACAAGTATGATTTTTGTTAATAAGTACTTGTTTCAACAAGTCAGGATTTGGTAGTAGGTAACTTACTAAGGAATAAGACACGTCGGCTTGATATTGGCCCTCGAGCGATGGGACATCTTTGATCAACATTGAACTTTAACAGCATAATAATAACGATCATGTCAACCACTAAAAGTACGGTCATGTCAATACACTGTGGCACTCACCAAGAAGAATATTGACATTAGATATCTTTTCAGGTACGTAGAAGCGGTTCCTTAGGTCTATCCGGGGTTGACCCTACTCCACGGTCTTCAGCAGAATCGGTAAGACCACTACGAGAATACCATATCTGACAAGAAGACGGCGCCAGCAACAACGGGCTACTTGACAAAAGTGATGTCGTTTAGTGCCCAAAGCCTTTTTTCCGTAGTAGATTACGTATAGATCAACGAAATTTGGATGAAATATAAACAAGAATCCGAAAACTAAATATTCGAAGAAAATACTTTGGGGATTAATGAATTATTCCTGTGGTGATATCAAATTTGAAGCAGGGATGTAGGGTCGATGTTTGCATATCTATGTTTATATTCATCCAAAAATTCATCCTCTATGGGCCTGTTATAAGAACCTCATTTCTTTTGTGACCAAAGATTCGAACAAGCGATAAGTGACTTGTAAAAAGATCTCACTCGCTTATATGAATCTACAGCCTTTGTGACTGGGATGCTTTGTATTATTTGAACTAGTTCAAGGTTTATTACTAGTATATTAAATTACAAATTAGATATTCCGCCTCTATTTTTATATAGCACCAAGTCTTATATAGGGCCTATAGAGGATAAGGAGTGTAAGTAATCTTATATAAAATTCGTTCTATTTAGAAACAATAAAATCGTTTATATTGTAAGGTATAATAGATGCATGAATAAAATATTTTAAAAACGTAATCAGTATGAACTATTATATGTGCGTAATTAATAACGTCCTTTTATTAATCAGATAAGCTAATACACCCGGATAACGATCACCATACATAAAGGGTTAAAACCCGCCATAGTAGCTCACGTGAGTGCGTCGCGTTCCGTGATCAGTCTGTATATATCCGGTTCCAACAGGCCGGCATAATTGTGTCGACTGCCGAGGAGTAATCATCTCTCGTCAGTCGATATTTGGCCCCACTTCACATTCAATCAGGTGCAGTAGGGCCATTGCCGTGATCATTTAAAAAAAAATAGAAATTTAAACTTGGTCAAGTACCCAATAGACCTAATCATAATATATTCAACCTTATATTTAAAAATGAAAGCTAATGCACATATGACATTTCATAATGCTAACGATAAATCGAACTTAATAAAGTATCGCATACGAGTATATTCAAATACAATATTTGATATCGATATAGCATTTCGTAATGTGTATTGTGAAAAGCAAGAGGTCGGAGTGTCGGTAAGAGATATTGGGAACGTATGTTAAATTTATGTTAATATATTTGTCGGGGTAGATATCGTAATCGTCGGTTTATGCCATCTTTGCTTACCATGTGGGCTTTTCGTAGGTAATGCGAACAAAACAGAGTAATCATTGAAAGTACAATTTAATTCCAATCATCACGCTTCTAATTGTTCAAAACTATATTAGATTAGGAGGTTCAGGACTCCGTGTTCTTCCACCATACCATTATTACAATCAATTACACTCTGTATTTCACAAAATAAGTAATTACTCCATTGTTACAATAATATGTAGGTACTTTCGCCATATTATTTTTACAAAAACATTCCATATTCAAACTGCTATTAAAAGCACACACCGCAATGTACAGAGGTTGCAACTCAATACATGAATACTCTTTGCACATTATAATATATACCGCTCTCAATGAAAAGGCGCAACCATATCCTTGATAGTTTCTACAAGGTGTTCAACATGGAGGTATGTAATTCTCGCTTGAGGCATAGCGGCTACTCTGTTACACAGTAAACTATATCTCGCATTACGAAAGTAAAAATAAGCTCGATCTCTGACATATTAATAAATATAGTTACAACACATTCTTGGTAAAGTTGTTAAGAAAATAAATATAAATGCAAGTTTGCCCGACTTACGGTTTAGAGATAAGAGAGATCTCAGTAAAATTTTGTTAAAATATTTTTAAGATTATTTTAATTTATTGGATTTTTTTTGTTTTTATTACATATCTGGGTACTGGTCGTTTTCGCATTTTATCTAATTGATACTACAAATGTTTGTTTGGCTGTGTTATTTAGTTACTTACAGAATTTTATTAGTAAAACAATCTTAAAGAGAAGTAAACTCTGATGTAGTGTTATAGGTTATTAATTCTAAATATTTAGCCTTCTATAATTTACGGCAATAAATATCTAATCAATGTATAAATAGTGTAAATGGATCTCAAATGTGGAAGGGCCTTTTTACAAGTTTTAGGTAAATTTTATTTGACAGCTGTAAACAGGTAATGTAGATATTACCCATTTTCTTACCTTTTATTATGGAGTATAGATTTGAGTACGACTTTCGTATTTGGTCAGCTTATACATTGTTGTGACGAATAGTATTTACTCAAACTTGTGAAATAGTACTTTAATATCTAATCATCTGTCAATTCGTTGAATTCAATAGCACGTCTCCGATTTAATCTCACATAAATCTCCTGTGATACTTTTGTAAATATAGTATATTTGAAAATTATGTAAATATCATTAGTAATATAAATATATTATACTTAAGACATGATATAGTATACTCTATAATCTGATTTGTTTATGCCAAATAATTTTAAATGCTAATGATTAAGTATTTAATGTAGGATGCAATTGCGAATAATGTTATTTACAATGAACAAGTGTACATGTCTTGTCAATATATCAATAATATTTACCGTTCATTATAGAGCACGCAATACAATATGGAATTTATTGCTTCCAATATCAACACATCGCTATTAAGTTTAAAAATAACTATGAATTTATTAGTGGTACATACGGTATGTAGAACATAAGATAACAGCAATGTTTTTCATAAATCTCGTATGTATGCAAATTTTAAAAATCTTTTGATGAAACGTCTGGGGTTCCATGAATAACTTACATAGTGTTGTCTTAGGTCATCATGAGAATATTGTCTTTACTAAAAATACTATAAATAGTGTAACTAAAATTTTAAAACAGCAAACATTTAAATTAATCGTCGAATGTATTTGAAAAATGAATGCACGCGTACCATATTCAAAAAAATAAAACCTCTTAATTTTTTACTTTTTTTGTATTTTCTCGGAAGTTCATTGGCTCATCATATCTAGCATCGATTGCCTTTGCGCAAAATAACTTCTCTATATGAGTCTTGTAGATATTACGTTGCTTTCAAACTAGTCAGCCATAGCGACTTTTAAAAGTAAATGTGTACTTTCATACAGAATTCATGTGAACAGTTATTGAGTTTCTCCCTTTCAATGTAACAAGATATTTTTAGTAAGAGTGGTATATCCACCTATGAACTGAACTTTTGCCATGCAACGCTATTTGAGATATATTTAATCATAATATTTTTTTAAAACTTTTATTTAATTTTAAACATTTCTAAGAAAATACAATGATCGCAGTCCAAATAGGATTTTAAAAAAGAAATATCGTAAAGAAAAACGGCGGTTTGTCTGAATTGACAAATTAAATTAAATTACACTAGATGTACTTATGAATTATTATTGTCAAGTAGATTGTTTCTATTTTGATAAAATCAGGAGTGAATTTTACATCATTTAGTAACACTAATGAACAGCAATATATCATATTATACTTATAACTATAAATGTCCATTGTCAACTTTCATTCCACTATGTTTAGTATCTTAGTATTTTCCCTTTCATAAATTAGGTTAATTAAGCTAAATAATTTAATGGGGAAAAGCGCTAATGAACTTTATTAGAATAAATCTTGTAAATTATTACAATTAATCAAATAATTATATCTTAGCACATATCACTCTGTCATTCCAAAATAAATTAATTACGTGTAAATATTTCATTCTTCAATAATTATTATTGTATAAAACCCTATAAGATTAGCACATTGTGGTTTGTTAGCAATAGATATCCTAAGTCGTAGAATGAGGTTAATACAACATGAAGTTTTTGAGTTGGAGTAAATATGTTGGTTTACTTTTTAATCAAGATTCGCCTAGCTATTCGCCAATACTCAAAATATGGCATAATTGTTTTTATTTTAACGAAGTCTATGTATTCTTAATTCAGTTTTTTCTTTATTGTTTTATTTTTAGGGGTTATAGTTAAAATGTCTGTTAGAAATTGAAAATGGACAATTAAACGGCAGATTTTCGAAGCAAGTCCCGATCAATTTTATTGAAAATGCAGTTTCCATTTCAAGCGCCCTTTCGCCGCTTTATATATTCTATAAAGTAATGAAGTTATCTCACTCAGGAGTGTAATGTTATGAGTCTACAAACTCATATTTTTTCGTTGAAATGACTGTATTTTATTTAAAAAAACTGTATTATAGTGATTTTGAGGTTAAGCAATTTTTTATTCTAACGGAATGAATGGAAAATTATTATAGATTATTGCTTATATTTGGATTTAAGAACGTATAACAACGTGTACAGGTATGAAACATTGGTAAGTTTAATTCAAAATCTTGTTAAAACAAGTAGAAAAATATATTAGAAAGTAATTTAAATGTATATATTTATGTATAAGGAATGTAGAATAATCTCTGATTTCTTATAGTATATCAACTAATTTGTAAGAGCTCTGTCTTTGGGTCATGTTTAGTGAAAACTATCTTATTTCTGATAGACATAAATATCATACAGATAATGCTCTACCCTGTCAGTATTAGACCCTAACGTTTGTACACTATCCGCTATATAATTGAAAACATTTTGAATATTCCTTTTGCAATTCGTCAAAATGATTAGATCATATAAGCATATATGATTGTAAACATTTAAGCAATACTTAAAATTATATTTTCCTTCAACATGATTAGATAATATAGGTATATATGTTTGTAAACATCAGATATTCCAAATTATATTTCCAAATACCTATATTTTATAAATTAATTTGACTGAAACGTGTATTAAATTAGTATTATATGGAATTTGTTATTCATTCGCTCAGTGTTCTAGTCACGTTCTGGTTATCTAGTCATACTAATTTGTTATTAATTTAATTATAAGATAGCAATGATTGCGTTTATTGAATTGTAAATAATATTTTCTATGATCTCAGTATTTCTTATGGCCGCTTCGTTAGCCCTTAAAGGGAAGGCCGAAACTGGTGTTTGATTAAGAATTTCTAGTGGAAAATAAAGTGTATTATTAATTTATGTGTATTATTTAATCTGAACCAAAATTTTAACTTATCAAGAGCTAAAATTAAGTAATAATACTTGAAATTATATTGGTGAATTAAAAAAATCAAATAGGGAGAAGATTAAAGGAACAGTCCTACATGGATGCCATGGGTAATCTTATTTTACTTCTTACTATACTTACTTCATATAATATATGCGAAGGTTTGAGAAAATGTTTGAATGTTTCTTAATAGTGAACGCAAAGATTGCTGAATGCATTTTGACGAAATTTGGCATACGGACAGACCATGTCTTGCATTAACATATAGGTGACTTTTATCAAGTTAATTTGCTGAAGTAGAAATTATTTGAATTTTTTTACTGATTTATAATAGGTGGCAGTATGTATAACTATAAAGATTAAAAGACTTTAATAGAGGAAAAATCGCGAGCTACGCCTAGTTACTAATAAATATTATTAATAATAAAATATGACGTAGAAATTATAAAAACTTTCAATTGAAATTAAACTGCTCGTAATTTATTTTTATCAATTTAACGTGCAGTAGTTCACTCTATTCAAATAAATATTTAAACCGTTTTATTTACCGTTCCATTCATTTCATTCAAGTTTTATTTTACAAGCGTTTCGTTATTGCATTAATTAGATTCAGATGCAATTAAATTTGTTTCGTTTATATCGCTGGACCGAATGAAATGCGAAAACGGAGGTTGGAATCTACGTGCAGACACTTGTTAGAGCACTCTCGAACTATATATAGC
This sequence comes from Manduca sexta, assembly GCF_014839805.1. Classification (NCBI taxonomy): domain Eukaryota; kingdom Metazoa; phylum Arthropoda; class Insecta; order Lepidoptera; family Sphingidae; genus Manduca; species Manduca sexta. The sequence goes on along the minus strand of NC_051132.1, from coordinate 219,223 downwards.
TGCCCCGAAGTGCTATGAACGAGGCTTAATCCGTAATAGGAAATACGGGGACTGCAATTCCTGCATTTAAAGTCTAAAATAGAGATCTTTGCATTTTAGATATTTCGGTATAAACGCCAGTTGTCACCTAATAAATGAATACTACTTCAATATATCTAGCAAGAAAGTAAAATCATTAAATACTAGTTGACCAGACAGATGTTGTCTCGTCTTAACATTGAATTTGCAGCGCGCATTCTGTCAATCGCTGACAGGTATGTAAAGTTAATAGTGTCGTTAAGTTTTCTTAAATTTTCTAATGTTCCGCTTAACTTCCTTAATTTATTCTTTCATAAGAACCTTCTCCTGACAATAATTAATACAAAAAAAAAAGAATTAGCGAAATTGTTCCACCCGTTCACGCGTGATGCGATGACCAAGGGAAATAAAGATTGTTTTATATATATAGATTATAAAACTCCCTCGCTGCGTCCGTCTGTCTGAATGCAATAAATTTCGATGAAAATTGGTATAAAAATTTGTGACACTGGGGAGGAGATAGGCTTAATCCCGAGAAAATATATAGCGGGACATTGACTTATGTGCAGTAAATATCGATGTAGCAGGACTCTTATCCCGGTAAACTTTCATGCGAGCGAAGCGGAGAATAAAAGCTAGTTAATAATAATACGCTTATCGGGGCGTTATCTAACCGTTTTGAACAATTCATGCACGTGATACATACCATACTCATAAAGCTTACCGAGAAAACAAGCCGATAATCTCTTTCTTAAGCCAATGTGTATATGCTGCCGAATACTAAACGTACTGTGAAGATCTGTAATACATTATTTAAGATAGTAAACTATGTAATACGCTTAATTAACAATGAAGATATTTAATACAAGATAGTAATCATTTGGAGAACTATTTAAAGAATTCGAGACCTGAGTAACTTACTCTAAACGGTGTGTTCTCTAAAAAGAAAAAAAAAAGTAAAAACGTGAGCGGGACGCACTTAATTTAAGCTGAATTATTCTTTTTGCAAACGTTTACAAAAGTCCATATTACGTATGAAATGTGAAAGCTCTAACAAAAAATATAGAGGTTCGTAGATTTTATTGCCTTTGAATATCCAAAAGTTGGGTTACGCATTCATATTCAAGAGAACCTGAGTGTAAAAAGCATGAAATTTCATTTGATTTCAGTAAAAAAATTAATGAGAAATCAAATGAAAGAGAATAATTAATATTAAAGTCGAAATAAGAGTATTATTTATTAATTTATCTTGATACGAACAAACCGATTACTCGATGGCGTAGTGGACTATTGCGTCTACGTCTTGGATTTGATCTCCGGCTCTAATGACAATGATGAAAAGATTTGATTTTTGTATTTAGTGAACTCAAAAACTAGTTACCCGATTTTTTTAAATCTATCACTAAAAGAAAATTACTTATTCAGACGTAATACAGACTATATCTTATCCGGAAAAACTACCAACACAGTGAGACTTCTATCATAGGAAAGTGTTTTGAGGCATAGCCGTAAGTAATACCTAGTATATAAGTATATGCTTTCTCTTTAAACCGTAAGCTACCTTCTTTATCATTCACATGATGTATATCTCAGAGGTTTTCATCAATAAGAATATTTAAAGAGCCGTGGAAACATACATATAACATAGGTAAGCAATAACAAGTCTTTAACTTACAGCTATATTGCTGGTGGTAGGATATACTTTATATCCGTCCTAATAGCGACCACTGCACACAAGATTTTTAAAACCCGCCATAATGTGGCCTTGATGGGCCACGTAGATGAGTTGCATCCCGGGATCAGTCTCTATATATCCGGTTCCAACAGGCCGGCATAATTGTGTCGGCTGTCGAGGGGTAATCATTTCTCGTCAGTCAACATTCTCTTGGACCCCACTCCACTTACCATCAGGTGTAGTGGGGTCACCCTCTCGCGCCCGTATAAAAAGCTATATTTTTAATATATACGTACCAAACATATTTCAAACGATATTCATTCGACTATATTAAAAGTAATAAAATTCTTGAACATACAATTCAAAAAAAAATTTACATTTTTCAGCTACAGGAATGCTGAATGAAAATAACAAATTATTTTGTCAGTTTTAGGTCACGTATTTCATGTATCTGTAAAACTGATTTATAATTTTAATATAGCAATCATTTATTGCTAATCTATATATATAAAAATGAATCCCTATTTCACTTGGTCACGTCATCACGCGTGAATGGCTGGACCGATTTCACTATATTTTTTTGTTGTGTTTGTTATTGCCAGGAGAAGGATCTTATGAAAGAAAAAATTAAGGAAGTTGAGCGGAACGTTAGAAAACTTAAGAAAAGTTAATTTCAGCGATTGACAGAATGCGCGCTGCCAATACATAGTTAAGACGGGACAACGTCTGTCGGGTCAGCTAGTAAATAATAATAATCAATGACGCAATAAATTCGCAGGAGGTCGCTGGATGCAGGTCGCTTCTAATGAGTCGATCTGGAAATCTTTGGGGAAGGCCCATGTTCAGCAGTGGACATCCTGCGACTGATGATGATGATGATTAATCAATAATCATAGAAAATATTACGACAAATCATATTATATAATGCCTTTATTAGATTTATTTACGTAACCATAGACAAATTTTAAAAGAAATCATTTTGATTTCTTATGTTTAACGTGACCATGAAGGCTGGAAAGTCTAAAAAATATTATAACCGCGATAAAATCGGTAAAATAGTTTAATTTAATAAATCATTTTGTTTATTTCACTATTATCTTCCATTTTAATAAAAAATAGTTAACCGTTTTATCTTGATATTCTAAAGTGTAACGAACACCATAATATTTCTATATGAATGTAATCATCATTAATAATATAGTCATCAGGAACTTGCTAAAATAATAATGTATTGTGATAATGTTATAAAAAAGAAGTATTTCGATATTTTTATTGATATTTCACTTTTGGTACGACATTTTCCATTAAACTTCGGCACACGTGCATTGTACAACAACGCACATTAAGCCTTTATATTTTTAGGCGTACCGAAATCTAGATTTTGTTGCTTTTGATATTGCTATACCCTGATTTTCCTTAATGTTGGTACGTGATTTTTGTGTAAGTTGGTATACATATGATTATTATTTTTTCATATAAAATGTATAAATATAAAATAAAAAATAATTTTTATTTGAGCAGAATATGAAGATATTATGGCAAAATATAATTCAAAGTAATAAACTAATATATAATTGTCATTAATAATTTACACTTTATGTATGTAAATTTCAGGAAACAAGTAAGTTATCCTCTGAAATATAATTTAAAAGATTTATCTGAATCCTTTAAATTTTAATACATATAATAATTATATACATCTAGAATCACATCAGAATGCAAGGAACAATTAAACCTTTGTTCACAACTTAGTGTAAGCACTAAGCATATTTCTGTAACATCAAATATATAGACCGCGGTATAAACACAGCTTTAGTCGAATTTTCCGTATAATGCTGTACCCATTCAGTTATTCCATATCGGATGTCTGTCGAATACCAATAATCTTCGAATTCCATTCTGTGTACGGTTGGGCGTTTGGGAATTATTATGTTGAATATTCAAGTATTTGTGTGAGTTTACTAAAAGTAACTGTTTGCAGAGACACTATAGTCTCTGTATCGTGCATTTGAGGACCGAGAGGTCGCGGGTTCGAATCTTACAACCGTTTCTCTTAGGTTACGCTATTTTTTGAGTGTTGCACACGTGGTACGGCTATCGCGCTGAGGTGTTACACCTCTGCCTACCGTTGAGGGGAAAAGTGTGATGCTATACATATTTATATATGTCTGCGTAAGAAGTAGACTCAACCAAAAACCAACGCAAAGACACGACGAAAGAGGTCACAGGTAAGCAGAATTCACAATATCGTTAACTTAGACGAAATACTTATTTCAGTTACTTAAGTTTAAAAATCGTACTAAAACGATAAAAAACTATGGGACCAATTTGGAAGTGTACTCTTTCAAATAAAAAAACAATGTTCAAAATCGGAATCAAATTTTTAACAAATATTTTTAAAAATCCACGTCAAATCTTTCTCCACCCTGTTTATTTGAAATCAGTTAAAATAATCCGTATTATTTCATAACAAAAACTTAATATATTGTAGCAACGTAACTAGAAATAAGACATTACCAAATCTATTTCTTGTATTATGCAATAATTTTCGATACTTCAAAATCATTTTCAATTTTGAATTTGTAGGTTAGATCATTTGTACGCCGTGGTTCAACTACACTTTTATAAAGCAATACAAGACTTAACCCACTCACATCAAGAGGGTCAACTGTACGGCGCTCGTACTGAGCTGCGTAGACATCGGCTATAAAACCCCGCTGGGATTACTCGTGAAAATAAATTTTACGTAAGTACTTGGGCCGAGACTGGTCTCTTGTACAGACAGCAACAAAAGAAACTGAACGAATTCAAAACTTCAAAATTCTTTTACACATAAACTCAATCGAAATATTATTTTTTTCTCTATCTGATATTAAGTAAATCGTTTGAAGTTTTTTTTAGAAAAGAAAAAAATATGATTCATACGGTCTCGGAAGTTTTACAGATATTTGAAATTTTGAATTATTTCAGCTGCTTTTGAGGCTGATTGTACCTATAGCTTTTATTTGTATTAAAATTTTAAGATGTTGGGGTTCTATTTATAGTAATTTAAAGTACTCACTTATTATGAATTTCCATGGCTTAAATTTTCTGTTTTACCTGAATGTGTTATTTTTGCTTCATTACGATTATTTACGACCTTTTTGGAAACAGTCTTCCGAAATGGCTGAAGTGGGACCTTATGTTGCCTGGATTAGACCAAGAATCCAGCACTGTACTCTTATTTTGGTAACCTTGCATGATTATTACTAATTGTAACATTTTAGACACCTCAATAGGTTATATTACGTCATAGATGTGTCATGAATTCCGATCTTTGGAACCATAGTAAGATTATGAATATCTAACTTTCATATAGTCAATTTGCAGAGAATCGATGTATAGATTTAAAACTAACAGTTGCTGAAAGATGCCAAATTGCTCAAGCATCTATCAACTTGATATAATGTAAGGCCTTTCGACAACAAATAGACGTATGTGCTTCAACTAATACTCGGAAAGTATTTTTCTTTGACAAACATTGTTTCGCTTTTTATTTGAACTAATGAAGCAAACTTTATTTTAAGGTAAGCAAATTGTCAATCCTTTTTCCAGTGCATTATGCACTTTGTATTCTTTTGCAAAATATTTCACATCCGCACCACTTTCCGCTTATCGGCAAATGTCATGCTTAATATTTGTACGGAAAAGCTTTTAAATACTTACGGGAAGGTTGTCTGGAAGAGATCGATGGAGCAATGTATTATAATTGTAGTGTTCCTTTTTTAAAATTGTTGGGCGCTTGCCTCAAGTGAATAGTTTATTTTCTTAAAAAATAATAAAATTATAAATGTATTTCCGATTTAACATTTATTTCCGAATGTTATACTTCAATATAGTATGTTAAGTAAGCTATACTAACGTATAAAGCTGAATATTTTGTATGAACGCGTTAATCTCAGGAACTACTAAACCGATTTTGTTTATTTTTTCATTAATGGGAAGCTACATTACTTCTGAGCGCTACGATCTACTTTTTATCCCGAAAAACTGTCACACATTTGTTTGAAATAATAATATTTGTATATATAATATTCACTATATTAAAATTAAGGCAACCATCCTCTACCATTGTTTTCAAACTCTAATAATAGCTAGAATGTAAAATTAATATAAACTCGTAAATAAAACATGAAGAAACAAGTTATTGTTTACACTTCGCGGTACTAGCTCCGGTCGCTGTACTTCCTCGGCTATAAATTTATCCAGCGTACATTCAAAGGAAAAAAATTGGTTCAAAATTAAAATCAAGGTAAATTTGGATTTTGTTTCCCAGTTTTATAATTTTAGTTTAGCCGTTAGTGGGTTTATTGGTTACTTTGGGTTTAGAGGCGATGGTTTTTCAGCAATTTATATTTACTTGGATTTCGTTTGCCAGTTTTATAATATTATTTTCTATTATTATTATTATCAGCCCTGTATTATAGTACTTTCCCACTGTTGGGCACGGGCCTCCTCTACTACTGAGAGGGATTAGGCCTTGGTCCACCACACTGGCCTAGTGCGGATTGGTAGACTTCACACACCCTCGAAATTCCTATAGAGAACTTCTTAGGTATGCAGGTTTCTTCACGATGTTTTTCTTTCACCATTAAGCAAGCGATAATTCACAAAGAATACACACATATTTTTTTTGAAAAGTCAGAGGTGTGTGCCCTTAGGATTTGAACCTGCGGACATCCGTCTCGGCAGTCCGTTCTACAACCAACTAGGCTATCGCCGCTTTTTTCTATTAGTTTAGCCATTATTGGGTTTATTGGTTATTTGGACTTCAGAGGCGATGGTTTCTCAACGATTTATGACCTAAGTTCTTTTTAAAGTTGCTTCATATTTCATTAGTCCGTTTAAAAATATGATGACCTAAGTTATTTTTTCTATTGATATTTATATGTTACTCAGTTTAATATGATGAAGCTTGGGATTTCAAAAAGAAGTATCATTGTCTACCTCTTCAATGATAATATAATATTAAAAACACGTGAAAATAAATAAAAATCCTTTATTAAGATTGATAAAACAGTTAATTCAACAATCAATCATATTGATAACATACAATCTACTTGCAAATAAATCATTTATATTTCACATTATTTCACCGAAATTAAATTATTCGTAATAAATTGCTTTCATTCGGCCCGACAAGTAAAGTACACTACTAGCAGAGCCTACATTTATTACGCTTAGATTTATACTCTGAATGTTCTGTCAGAAACAAGACAAGTTGTGAATGAAGTCTAAATCACTTTAATACGTCTCGCAGTTTTGAAGGTAAATTGCGTTCTTGTGACGTTAGCGTTAGTTTCCAGTTTTTGTGCTGGTATTACGTGCAAATTCCTGTTTTTTTAGCAAATGTATTAACATATAAAACTAAGTTGTTTATTCTTCCGAATAAAAAAGTATATTACATTCATTGATGTGTTTTGTTTTTCTAAAAAAGGTACCTAGTGAGTGAGTAAACTCTACAGATTGACTAAACTGCTCTTTCTGTTTTTATTATAAATTCATCACACGCACTATTACAACAGTTAGTGACTACTTCCGCACTTCTCAACAATAGCCGCAGTTTTTACATTGACCAATATCAATGTAATGTCGGCTATTGATAATCAGCCTCTTTATAATATTACTATATGGCAATTCATTTAGTAATATTGCCGAGACGATTGTCTGCAGGAAAAAATCCCAAGAGCACACACCTCTGACTTTTCTAAAAAAATATGGGTGTATTCTTTGTGAATTATTGCTTGCTTTAATAGTGAAGGAAAGCATCGTGAGGAAACCTGCATATCTGAGAAATTCTCTATAGGAATTTTCGAGGGTGAGTGAAGTCTACCAATCCGCACTGGGCCAGCGTGGTGGACTAAGGCCTAATCCGTCTCAGTAGTAGAGGAGGCCCGTGCCCAACAGTAGGACAGTATTTAATATAGGGCTGATGTTATAGTAATATTAGAAAGAGGCCGATAGTTTGTAAATTCGTTCTACCACATTCTTATCTTCCAGAAAATACAATAAATTATTCGAACATCACATGTAAAATATGAAGTGTGAGTTTCAAACAAAATAAATATTAATAAAGAGTAATTTTAATTTTAACCGTCCTAATGCCATTATTACTACTCTAAGAGAAATACACTCACGAACACACTAAATTAGCTCTAAACTACAAAATAATCAAAAAGTCAAAAAAGTAAAACGAATATATTTGGTGTAAAGCTGCATTATTCATGGATAATTTTTGGCACAATGTTATCACGGGTAATGACGAGTATATGATTTCATTTGTTAAAGCAATATCAAAATCACCCTGTATACTATTCCAATTGTGAAAACAGGCCTCTCCACTACTAAAAAACTACAAATATTAACAATGATTTTACCGCAACAAAACTTTCCTTCTATTTCCTTATTCGTTAGCACCAAAAAAGTGGAAAGAAATACGTACATAGTAAATTACAAGGCACTTCTTGTTGCGGGTAAGCGAAGGGTAAATCCTTCTTTTACGGGTGTTTTATTCTCGTCGTAAACAGTGCTAGCTCCGCTCATTCACTACGTCCTGTTGCGGGAATGAGTAACATTCGTTTGTTTGAGAAAAATCGGTATTTATTTTAATTTATTTGATTTTGTGCCTTAACAGAAAATTTGAGAAACAAAACGAGATCAGCTATAATCAACAAGCATCGGGTATTATAAGCTAAGGAATGAAAAATCGATGAACAATTGCTATGTAGGCCCAAGTAGATAAAGATCGTTCATAGTATGTGCAAATCCAACAACAAATCAATTATATTCGAGTATAATATTTATTCCAATAAATATTTTTACAGGAATACCAAATTGACGTCAACCCTACTCCATTAACCATCAGATAATATCGACTGACAATGGATGATCACTCCTCGCTAGTATACACAATTATACCAGAGTGACTTCACCATTTGCCAGGATTACCAGAATCCAAATACCTAAAACTACTTCTGTGGAGTGATAGACGACGTACACTATATTCCATCGCAGTGTATGCGGTGTAGACCTCGTACCTTAGGTGTCAATGTAGACAACATAAATAGTTTGTCGGCTTTTGCGTTAGAAGAGGCTAAGGAGTTGTTAACAAAAAATTAAAAGCAGAAATACTGAGTAAACACTAATGAAAGCAGACGTATGGAGCGACATTGTTGTACGAAGCTCCATAAATACATAAAAAAAAAAACATTTCCTAATATTGTTAAAAAAACTTGCAGAAATATATAAAAAAATCCTTACTAAACTTGCAGATGTATAATCATATATATAGTCTTTAAAATAAACACAAGGTAGTTCCAAATCAAATCATTCTTATAGTTTCATAAGGAGAAACTCTAGAGAATTACAAGAAAATGCTCTAAAGAAACCCGTTAAGTTAAGGGTGTTGATTATATGTGTTCACAGCGCCGTGAGGGTCCGTGGAGAGGAAATCAATTAATTTATAGCTAGCGGGACAGTGTATCGGATATAGCGGAAATTGCTGCCAATTATTCGATTCAGTAAACGTAATAACGTGGACGTTATCTTAGTCACTAGTAACTAAGGCCCTTGCTTAGGTTATTTCATTTATAAATAATATAAACAGACTACCTCGGTGGCGTAGTTGTACCGCATTCGTAGTACGGCAGCGCTATGAGGCCATCTGAATTCCAGGTCGGGCAAAGGGATATTTGTGTCTTTCTGCTCAGTATCACCCTGGATTCTAGAATTTGTGCCCGATATGGCGATATACTTGCCCGCTGTCACATCATGGGATGAAACACACTTGTGCCCTGGTTGCATATAGATGCAACAAAGGGTTATGCCTATGCATGGTTTATGCATAGGCATAACCCTTCGGGGATAAATGCATGATGTGTGTGTAATATAAACGGTAATTTATCTTGTGGAGTCTCAAATCATTTCATGGAAGGAAACAATAATTTGTTAGAACTTCGATTAATTCAAACTAGCCGGTTTAATTGTGTCACCTGGCGGGGGGTAATCGACTCTCGTCAGTCGACACTATCTGGACCCTATTCTACTTACAATAAGATGTAATGGGTTCCCCTATAAAGCAAAACTGTCTATGGGTAAGTGTATGAGTTTAGTAGCATTACATGTAGTTGTCTTTCGATAGCTAATAAAAATAAACAATTATGGCCCAAAATTAATTTAAATGACTTTAGATTAGATTTGAATTAAAAGTTAGTATTGTGATAATTATAATTTATAATTTACGACATATATTAAAATTATCCAAAACTTGTGTTCCTCCCAAATTTGACTTAGATGTTGTTTAAAATAAAGTTACAGACTTTATAAAGAATGTCTGAGTCCTTATATTTTCTTTGACCCATTTTCAATGTCACCAGAGAGTGTGGTGGATGAATTTATATTAGGCACATTTATTAATTTCACGACGTTGTATGTTATGTCAGAAAAAATATTCAAGCTTCCGTCACTTTTATCGACTAAATAGACTTTCACGAGCACGAGTTGTCATCGAGAAAATTTTTACTTATTCATCATGATAAATTTGATTGTTTTGGAAGATTATATTTATGGATTAACTAGGTGTTGCTCGCGGCTTTGCTTGCGTGGTAACTCTTTACAACGGTTAAAATCTGTTTGAAATGACAAGGTTTCCTAAATCACTTTAACGATCCATCGCCATCTGTACGATGCCAGCGCCATCTATTTCGAAATTCAGATTAAGAAATTCAAATAGTTTCCACTGGTGCAAATTACCGTAATAAAAGTAGTAATATAATTGAGGACATAGTGTATTTGTGTACCGAATTTTATCCAATTTCACTCAATGGTTGATACCTACGCTTGCTTCTAACAAACATCCAATTTTTTTTGCAATCATTCGCATTTTTAATATTCAATAGACACCTATATTTGGTATACAATATATATCCATAGTTAAAAAGATGAATATAAAAGCAAAATATTGCTGTATATGAACGGAATGTAACATGTTACTACCAAAAAATAATTGAAACTCTGTTTTGCACGCGGCTACGTCCGCGGAAATTCCTTTACCGAGCTAAAACTAAGATTAGTTTACTCTCTGCAAAATCCTTTAGCATAAGGCTTCTATTGAACAAGTTAAGTGATTGAAACTTAGTACAAGGATATTATAAGCCGTAAGATGCATATTGTTCGGTAACTTTCTAAGTAACTGCATACTGGAAGCAAACTTCCATGGGTATGTAAGCGAACATGTAGCTGGAATTGGCCAGATCGGCATAATTATGGCAATCGAGAATTATATTTCTGGTCGATTTCTCCCTACTGGCGTGGTGATAACGTCATACGTCACACGTGTTAGGTGTAACAGTGATAAACAGTAACAGTAACACATAAGGTGCAGGGAAGTCACTTGGCCGTTCTAAAAGAAAAAAAAAATTGATGTATCGTATCTTCGGTGTGACAAGGGCACACTTGTAAAAAGTTCTTAAAATAAGTTAAGTATGCTAAGGTGCCTTAAAAACATCTTTTTATTTGGAGGAACAAGTCACCCATCAAGTTCAGTCTCATTAGTGTGTTTTTTTTAATTTATTGGCGCGACAAAACCTTATTTGTCAGTTGCACCATTGCCCGCGTACATCCAATTGTGGCTTTGTCTTACCGATGGTAAGGTATGTCATAGCACCTTATGGTCATAGCACGGAGGCATATTTACCTGTGGCTGTGCGCCAAACAAATTTATATGACTACTGGGGCCACAGCCAAGACACCCTTTTAACAATCGTTGACGCTAATAGATAACAAAAAAATATGGGAATGACATATCCGATCGATAAGTCTATCGCTTGGATATGTCATTACCATACATTTTTGTTTCCTTTTAGCGTTAACGATTGTAGAAAGCAAGAAGTCATACTTACCTATGACTATACGTTAAACAAATTAATATGACTACTGAGATCGCAGCCAAGACGTCTTTTTACAATCGTTGCTAATTGAATTCAAATAATATGGGAATGACATATCCGATCGATAAGTCTATCGCTTAGATATGTCATTACTCATTCTCATACATTTTTGTTGCCTTTTAACGTTATCGATTGTAGAAGGGAATGTTGGTTACGGCCCCCGTGATAGTAATGATTAAACAAAGAATAAATAATCGAGTGAAAAAACGAAATATAATCGTATATTGCCTTCGTCCAATAAATGAGGGCTTTGTTTCTGTCAATTCATTGATTTAATTCATTCATCAACCGAAATCAAGTTATTTAAAAGTTTAGATAATTATATACCTTATGTCTATTCCAATAGACAATTAGCAGCGTTATTACAACAACCCTCTCAATATTATGTTTGAGCGTATTATAATTAGGGAACCACATATTGTACTGTGGATAAAAAAATAACGTGAAACAATATGCCCGTACAACTCAATGGTATCCGATATGGTTCCGAATTCGCAACATATTTGATAATAATGAACAAAGGCCAATTCTTAGCAATAAGAATTGGCCTTTGTTCATTATTATTAGGCGGAAAAACAAAGGATATGGTTCCAAATTGTTGATGCAGTCATTGTATAATAATAATATCAGCCCTGTATTATATACTTGCCCACTGCTGAGCACGGGCCTCCTCTACTACTGAGAGGGATTAGGCCTTAGTCCACCACGCTGGCCTAGTGCGGATTGGTAGACTTCACACACCTTCGAAATTTCTATAGAGAACTTCTCAGATGTGCAGGTTTCCTCACGATGTTTTCCTTCACCGTTATAGCGAACGATAAATTCACAAAGAATACACACATGATTTTTTTTTAGAAAAGTCAGAGGTGTGTGCCCTTGGGATTTGAACCTGCGGACATTCGTCTCGGCAGTCCGTTCCACATCCAACTAGGCTATCGCCGCTTTTTTTTTTTGCAGATGCAGTCATTACCAGACATTATTTTGGTATGTAATATACTATTATATTGATGTATGTACTTTGGTTAAACTAGGGTTCCAGTTATTTATTTACGATCAACTAATAGCACTTGCAATTTGCATAAACTAACGCGTTTAAATACTAAAAAAGCAGCATTAATTATAGAGCTTGTTATTTTTTATGCTATCCTATAACTTAATTTAACGCCTCTAGAGTTATGGACACTCAAGTCTTAACTCACGAAAAAATTTAATATGGTAAATACATTGTTCCGAGACGTAGAAATTATCAAAGGGAGTTCTAGCACGGGATCAATTGAGATTATACTTTTCTGAAATATAATAAAATTTACAACAAATATTATGTTTAATGAGTCCTTATAAAATGATTACTGTACGAAATAACTTCACCGCTGTTCCTTTAACGAGCAATCGTAATTTCCTTTAATTTTACAACAAAGAAATCTCAACTTTAATAACTTTTAACTTCAATAAACCGAAGTCCTTTAAGAAGGCATTAAATGTTGTAGGACAAGGAATGCGACGGCCAGGAGTCAAATAAAAATTTCATTTTTGCAATAAGTCGCCCGCCTTAATTTATAATAAGCCAGCATTCCTCGAGCCGGTAATCGGCTCCATTATTTCCACTCTAAATATCATAAAGGCACCTTCACAATTTTCGTCAAATGTCCTTTCACTTTATTAAATTACCTTTGTGGAGGGAAAGTTGTAGAGCATTTGGTATATAGATCGATATTCGGGAACTTTTTGCCTTTTGTATTTTATCGTTCGGTTCGTATGTAATATAAATTATGTAAACGTTTTATCATTAAAACAGTTTCAAAAGCAGCTGATTTTCCATCTGACGGCAGCGATTTTGTAGACCACCTCACAGTGTTAAATTTGTTTCATCATAAAACCCTCTTAGTGGACGTTCAGTGTTGCCCAAATTTAAAATCTCTTTTTTTATTGCTTTAAATAACAAGACGAGCAGTAGAAACAGTACAGTACTGTTGGGTTACAGTTCTACGTCAGTCGAAACATTTAACTACTATGTAATTGTGCAACATAAACTTTAATTATGACCTAATAAAATAGGTTCTTGTTTATCCCAATTGGCCTCTCTGAAACAATCATAATTACAAATACAAATTTTTTTACGATTTTTATGATTTTGTTTGCCGCGTTCCCATTTCTGTTAACATCTACAAAGTACGTCTACAATTCAATAGTTCGGTAAAGTGGCCCGCTTTTGCTAGCTTACGATGTATATTTGAATTCGTTGTATAAAGTGGTTTGCGGTACATACGTTGTTGAATTCCAGATATATTGTATTGCCACTACGTAGAGCTTATTGTGTTTTTAAATCTCGTGTTTCTACAAGACTCGTACTTTTATATCTATTTCTGCTGTCAAGCAGCAAAAAGGGAGTTCTATTCTGCTTAGTATATTATAGTACTGACCACTAGATATATAACACTAACATCTAAGCCCTTACTAATAAAAGTTGTTTAATCTAACGCTTATACTATGTTTAGTCTCACTTTCTATTACGTTAAATCTCTCTTCAAATAGCAAGATGTGACAACTAATGGCTAAGATGACAATAACAATGCCATGTTATAAGGTACTCTATTATTTAAGGTTTCACCAAACAGTGGACGCGACGCCACGACACTAATGTTCGATTAGGTAAAGTCGAGCGACGATCGTGACAGTTCCACGTGACATTCTATGGTAAAACAACTAATGGTTTCAACAAACAGCAGACGGGACGGGACGGCAACGCAACGCTGGCGAGACGTGGACACCTTGTATTATATAAATATACTAGCGGCCCTGACAGACGTTGTTCTGTTCTAAAAAGGAGATAAGGTCCTAGAACCCGAGTACAGCGCAACTAAGTGTAGTAGTAACCTGAACCACCCGGAGACCGACGGAAAAACACACAAAATTACAACAAAATCTGTCCAACAGCTAAGGAGGAGTTCAGTGACATGCGTGGATAAAGTTTTAGTGACATACAGAAGAATTAAAAATACATGTTTTATTAATCCAGAAATAATAAAAAAAATACAACTGTCACCATTCACAGTGATCACACGCGCGATTTGTCAAAACGAAAATAGTCGTTAAGTTTTCTTAAATTTTCTAATGTTCCGCTCAGTTTCCTTATTTTTTTCTTTCATAAGAACCTTCTCCTGACAATATTTAACACAACAAAAAAAGAATTAGCGATATTTTCCATCCGTTCACGCGTGATGCGATGATCAAAGGAAATAGAGATTCATTTTTATATGTATAGATGTAACATAGAAAGTTCGAGCACGTCATCGAGCTCCGAATGCTCCGAATGCTTGGCTCTATGTGACGTATGCTTTATTAACTAATTGTAACTGTTCAGCGTCGTGTCGCTTTCCCGCCTCGTCCGCTGTTTATCGAAGTATTTAATGCGTTTTATTATTATATGTAGGTAGGAAGAAAATCCATTAAGCAGCGCCCTACTTATCACCTCATTCAATTGTATAAAAATGATGATTCATTAACACTATTTTAATGGTCAACCATAAATAATTTACCCTAGTTGTCAACAAATGAAGGTGATTGTGTTGGAATATAACAAATATTATGATTGATTACCTTAAGTCGTAACGTTATGGGAACAAAGGAAATGACTAGTAAAATAAATGGTTGTAGAAATGTTCATAGCATTAATTAATTGGGTTTAGCTACAATACATGACCTTTCTTAATGCTTTCATTATCCTTCGTAGCCTATCTATAGAAGTAGTATGTTAATAAAATAGGTTTTCAAGTTTATCAACCTTATATGAATTTTACAATCTCATAAGTAAAAAAATAAAAATAAACGAAGTTTAGGCCTTAAAAATCTAAGTTAATGCATTTAAAACTAAGGAAACACACCCATTTCTTCATTAATATATTCAAATTATAGTCCCGTCAATACTACACTGGGTTATAACAGTGTCCTTAGTCTGAAGACTGGGAAGAACTCTCATTTAATACCAAATATACCTTGTGTGCTTAACTCTTCCCCGAATTCGACTGACATGCTATGAAATATCCTTGTGAATATTAGCCCTATTACGTTTGCTTTTAGTGAAAATTTGCGTTATCAAAACAATATCAAATTTGAGTTTCCATTATAATTTACGCTAAATTCCATTACATTAACCGCGTGGTTACGTCGATCTAAACATATTCAGTTTTGGCTTGTTGCCTAATTTAATTATATTAGATGCATTAAACACTACCGCACTGCGGCTGCTATATTTTATTCTTGTAAATCAAGTCTTCTATAAAATTTATTTTAAAAAAAGTCTTGACCTTGACTGACTTACAGACTGATTATAATACGCTTGATATACTGACAGCCAGAAAATTTATTCAATCAAATTCTTAACGCTGAATGACAAGATAATGTACAGTCAGTCACATAATTGGTGAACAAATTCAAGACTTCAAATCGCCTATATACGTTAAGTTTAATGGAAACATTTTTTTTAGTGTGAAGTAAAGTTTTCTTAACAAACTTTACTTCACACTAAAGTTATTTTGTTAAGAAGCATAGGCGATTCGATGTTGTGAATCTTTTGGTTACTTATGAAGCTAATTGGTCATATTAAACTGGTGGCTCTAGAAGTTTAAAATAGACCACAAAACTTTTTTTAAATGAATTTAAAAAAATCTTTACTTAATGACTTCTAAAAAAATATCTTCCATGGGGTAAAATACCATGAAATACAACTTCGCGTGATAATTCTACACGTCAGCCATATAATAGTTATATCCTTACATATTATAAAATAAAGTAATTCACTGCGTCTGTCCGTCTGAACGCGATTAACTTAAAAACCGTGAAGAGATTTCGATGAAATTTGCCATAAAGTTAGTTTGAGATCCTGGGTAAGACATAGGCACCTTATACTATTTATCCTGGTAAAATATACCTAGCTAGAACTACTCAACTTACTCAACAGTCATTATTCTAATACTATATTATTTGTATCAACTAGATTCTTAGTCATTCATTATTATATTCAAAATCTCACCTACCAAAGCAATGTGATAGTTGACTTCATCCATACTGCCGTGCTAAGCGCAAAAGCGGTATGTCAGGGAAACCATATTTTGAGATAATCGGAGTTTTGTAAATATAGTTTTGTATTTAAAACTGAGACAGAGAAACTCTTTTAAGTTTTTTTTAACAAACTCTAAACTAGATACCGTTATTTAGGAAAGTTCATTGGACGACATAAAAATCAAGATTTAGATTTTTTTTGAGCTTAGCACGGTGATTTTTTTTGAGATACTGCTTTTGAGCTTAGCCCGGCAGCATATATATATACTAATATCCGAAGTGAGTAATATCCGAGTGAATATGGTAATTAGAATTTATTCGCTCCACATTGGGTGTTTCAGGACTACCTAGTAATTAAATTTTCGCTCTCAATGGAAACGGATTCGTACGACTTACGTCAACATGAATTTAAAAAAAAATTATGACCGTTTTAAATTATACACATTTTGTGTTTACTGTAACTAAAAGATTGACAATAGCCTTTAATGACGCTTGTTTTAATACTGGTTTAATTAATAGTTGAATTAACTAAATGGTTAGCAAATATTATTATAAAAACCATTTTAATTAATTTATATAAGTGTTTTCGCATGTTTTTCTTCCATTTATTGAAGAGTGGCGAAAAGTCATACTCGCAGTGTCAGGATGTCACGAAAGATAATATAAATTATTTCGCACTATTTATGCATTCTTACTTATAAACTTGTTTTAGCATTAAGAGGTGATTAAGAATTGCTTAAATAAGCTGTCAAAAACATCACCGATTTCCTAGTTTAAACCTTATTAAGAGGCAAGATGGCGGATTTTGACTTACAGCTGTGTAAATTTGTGTTTTAACTAAGCATAGCTTTGCGAAATTTTTATAAGTAAGATTGATGAAGTCTCAATATTTCGTGAGTCATATTATGAGAACAAATAACGAAAAAGGGACGAAAGACATAATGGAATGATATTCTAGAAATAGCGAAGCCGAAAAGCACGATATATGAAAACATAGAAAGATGACCTACCAAAGGGATGAAGGAGATTAACTCGTGACAGAGACGAGTGGGAAAAAGAACTAATAGAGGCCTATATCGAAAGATAGCCTGACCCACATGTAGGCACATTTTGAATTAAATTATTTCTAGTCAAATTAGATTAAGTTAAATCCGTACAATATTTGTTTAATGAATAAAAATTTTATTTTTATTATAAGTCAAAGGTAAGTATGAGGAATTATCACATTCACATCCAGGTATTAATGAGATTTTTTCCCGAGCTGAGAATCACGGCGCGCCGACTAAAGGCGTCAAATCAATATTAATGGAATTTCCCTTAAAATGCTTCGAGATAAATGAGTTTGCGACATAATGCGTATCAGCTGTCGTTTATGGGCTTCTTAATAATTATATATGACGGTAATGAAAATGTTCGTGTGAATTTCTTTATAAAAAATATTTTTTGGAATTTATTTATTTTACTTAACACCGTATATTCCGAGTCAATCGGACTACAAATTAAAAAGGCCGGCATATTTCTAGCGAATTCTACGAAATCACTCACTGGCCAATAAAAAAATGTCCGCAAATCGACCTTATCCTTTTCCTAAATCCAGATATTCATTGCAAGATAAACCTTGGAATTTGTGAAAAAATTACGATTTGATTTGAAAAATGATTGATGATAAAATACTAAATAATATAAATTCTTGGCTATACCTTTGAATTAGAAATAGAATATTACCATTTTGGAACGGACTCTACATTCCATAACTAGGCTTGTTGCCAAATTAGTTTTTAGTGCTGAAATATTGACTGTCTCTCAATGATAAAACACTGAGCTATTTTAAAACTCAGTCTATAGAATAAATTAAGCGATTATGATGTAAACGTTAGCAGTAAAGATGGCGGGTGTCTGAAAATAGTCTACAATATAGATGAAACTGTCTGCATCGATATAAATAAATTAGATGACAAAATATATTGTTATAGATAACTATTTATTGCTTGATTTACTTCTTTTTAGAGAATATAGACGGACATGATTACTTTTTAGTATATGATAATGATTACTAAAATACTAAATCACCTTTTAGTGGAATTTTCGGTGAGTTAATTTAGGAAAAATACGAATTTGGGAATAATGCGGAATTTATTAGGCTTCTGTATTTATTAAGACATTCAAATACAGTAATAATCTTAACATAACATGAAAATTGAAAATAGTTAAATAATGGCATTTTCAGTTTAGTATGTAAAATGACTAGTAACACACGCGGATCATGTTTTTTTTTTTAATCCGTTTTAACGGTTTTATCTAATTTTAAGGAAGTAAAATTTACATTTCTTTCCTGCAAATCATTCGTTCAAAACTCATATCTTTTAATGCATAAAATTCATTTGCAAGTATCCGTGAATATATTTCATGCATAAAATCTGCACTCAACGGGTGTGGATTTTAAAGGAACTTAAAGCATTTTCCGCCACGCTGCGTATCTCATAGCCTTCTATAAACTTTGGAAAGCACGTCTTGTACGCTCCATCCGTGTTTATCAAAATTGAAACCTTGCATAATAGATATACAATTTTCTAGTCGAAATGTACTAGTTTTATTGATATATCTTTTGTATATAGAGGTATATAGGTAGGTACAAGTCTACAAGTATACAGGACTACATAGGTACGTACTACAGTTTTATCTACCATTTTACTTTTCACGAATTTTTTACTTAAAACGATTGTATACAAAAATATTAATAGAAACATTTCTGGTAAGTAAACAAGTTACTCAATTCTATAAAATGGAATATATTTTTTATAAAACTTATGCGTCGCCTAGATTATATAATTCTTCTGTAAATATAACAATTTTCAAATAACTGTATAATTATTTGTCTTTAAAGATCATAGTCCAATGCTCTCCAGTTTAAGCCTACCTACAGAAACTAAACGTAACTAGATAACATCTCTAAACCAGCGATGCACAAAGATACAGTCTCGAAGGAACAAGATGAGTGAGACCATACAAGTATCTTTTCTTGATAATCCGTGAGTTTCAAAAGATTACTATATTTCGTGATATAGATATGCCAATCGTATTTTAAAACGCATTTCATCTATATCAAATCTATATATTGATACGTGAAGAGAAAACTTTATTTGCATCAATATATATGTACTACATACTAGATTTGGCGTGCCGAACATTCACTGTGTTCAACTGAATTGAACTGTAATCCATTCAAACTGACTTTACTATGGTCAATATTGACAGCTTGTGGTTGCGTACGGAGTGGCGCTCATATAAAAACTCGAGTCTAAGTGTAAACTTGGATTTGAGAAAAAAATATTAGTAAAATAAGTAAAATGATTTGTTGTTCAAGAGAATAAATAGGTTATAACAGTGAAGTTGTGGTTGCAATTTTAGTTCAGATTTTGAACAAATAGTTTATATGGACGTTCTTGTCTATAGAATATACGTCAATGGATATATGCCATTTAATTTAAGCACATTGCGCGCACGGAGGAGTGCGAGATTCGCATGATTAAAGTTTATAGGAAGAAGCACCGCAGAATAATATAGTTATGTATGGTACGTATTATAAATATATTAATTTCGACGGTTGAATTTCTCCCACTCGACGACAACTTATTATCAAGCTACGTGTATTACGTTTTATTTACTTCATTTATTTTAGGCTCAGAAAAAACCCATATGGAAAAACAGTTTTATTTCCGGTGGTAGGATATATTTGCGATCATTCTACACAAGGTGTTAAAACCCACCATAGTGGCCCACGTAAATGGGCGTTCTGGGATCAGCCTGTGTTTATCCAACTCAAACCAGCATTATTATTTGCACTGGCTAGGAGTAATCATCTCTCGTCAGTCGACATTCTATTGGTCCCCACTCTACTTACAGGTCAGGATCAGGTGCAGTAAGGTTATTTTGTAGTGCCGGTATAAAAGAAACGTCGTTTAATAACATCGTTTTTTTGCTCGCTGAATAAACACAAGTTAATAAACTTAAAAACAAATGTTGGAAAAAATATTTTAAACAAAAATTTGTTAATTTTTCAGATCGTTGGTCGACGGAGTGTCCTCTAGAGACCTGCTTTATCTCAATTTGTTGTGTTTACTTGTGATACAAAAATATTGGGGTAACAAAAATGTTAGGTTAAGTGTCATGTATTTTTCTTGTACCGATCTATATGTAGGGGTTAAGCACGCAATTTCTAGAGTACTTGATTTTAAAATAGTTTATATGATTTGAGTTATAGATAAACAATTAACATTTTATATAATAATATATAGTATAAAATGTGTAAATACGGCATAAATAAAGGCGTTCGGTATAGAAAATGCAAATGTGTCTTGAAAACCACTGTAAAATGGCAGCTAATCTGGTTTGGTTTTATTTGGGGCTGATAAAAATAAGTCATAAATCCTTTTGTCCTCTCCCATTCCTCTTTCCATGTTTTTAAAATAGTTTTAAAAATAATTCGCTATCAGATTACTCACTAACCATGCCCTCCAACCTGCTACTATAAAAAATATTACTAATATACTGATGTCTTCATATCTTCAGTAATTATATTCATGTGATTCATACTTAATTAAACAAGCAGCAATTGACTATACAGTGACGATCGCGCCCTCCTGGGTAACTATCCGGAAAATCGAAGCGCTGCCTCAAACTTCGGTAAAATACGGAGATTATAGTAGATATGGAATAGGCATTACTAAAATATTTTACATAAATTACTATTACTTATCTGAAGCCATTGTAAGCGTTTCCTACTATATTAAGTATTTAATGCTTCATTTAATTCAGGGCTACTTTTGTAATCATCAGATAAAAGTTCTTCATATGACTAAGTACAGTCAGCCACAAAGGCAGCTAAACAAATTCAAAATTTCAAAACGCTATTTTTTTGTGTCATTAACAATCATTTTTTTATATAGTAAAATAAATTTTAAGGGTTTGACTTCAATTTAAATAAAGAAAAAATAATATTTTTATTAAAGTTATTGTGTAAGCACTGAAGTTATGAACTTGTTTAGCTACTTTCATGGATGACCGTACAATACAAACGAATTAAAAATGACAGTTGTTAATGTGTCTCACTTTTATATTTAATTGGGTTGTAATTTATATCTGACAATTGAAAAATCAGCCCTTAATGCTACAAATATAATTCTAAGAGATCTCTTCTAGAACACACGCTAATCAACGTGAAAATTTATTACATCTTTTCGATTTTAAACAGACATTGAAAAATCATTCTTGTAGTTTAAATTGATTAATGAGTTTCTATATTGATAAAACAATTTATTTGTACTTCATACTATACGTCTATCAACCATAATAATTTCTTATGTTTACGCGAATGTTATACATTATTTTAAACTATTTTCATGGCCCCCCCTGTGACCATGAAGGCTGCAAAGTCTTCGAAACGTCGGGAGAAAACTAAAATATAAAAAACCGCGATAGAATCTGAAAAGTAGTTTTATTTTAATGTCTATCAACCAACTTAGCAAAAACATATTTCATCCGCAACATTATCTCAAAACCTCTCTATTAGCTTTATTGCTACGTGCCTAAAATCATAACATTAATATCTCATTTATATTGTAGACACATTGTTAAATTTTCTCGTCGGAGGCTTTGCGCGCGTCGTTTAAAACATCCACGCTTGAAATTAACGGCCAGAAACGTTAATCGATGTACAGACGTGGTTATAATGATGGCGATATTTCTAAAAATATAAACAAGAAAAAAATGTTCATACGTTAAGAAAGATCGACATTAGAATCTGAGTCGTATTAATAAATCAATCTCACCTTTAGGTAAGATATAAGGCAGATATTT
The DNA here is from genome assembly GCF_014839805.1 of Manduca sexta. Classification (NCBI taxonomy): domain Eukaryota; kingdom Metazoa; phylum Arthropoda; class Insecta; order Lepidoptera; family Sphingidae; genus Manduca; species Manduca sexta. The sequence continues at coordinate 196,630 of NC_051132.1, read as the reverse complement.
AATGTATTGAACTATATAAAAGTTCAAGTTGTTTTTATAATTTGTAACAGGCTATTACATTATTATTATTATTTTGCTTTGAATGACGGGACGAGTTTACCTTTCACCTGATGATAGCGAACAATAGAAACACCAACCAACATCTTGAATTACAAAGTATAGTTTTGAATTGCACTCCGCTTGCTATCCTGAGGCATGGGATGTTAAGTTTTATCATGTTCAGTAGTTACATTGGCTACAATGTCCTTCAAACCGGAACACAACATTGACTACACACTGCTGCTTGGCGGTAGAAATAGACATTGCGGTGGTACCTACCCAGGCGGACTCTCAAGTCTCACATATGAGAGACCTACCACCAGTTTATTACATCTATATATATAAAAATGAATCCCTATTTCCCTTGGTCACTCCATCACGCGTGAACGGCTGGACCGATTTCACTATTTTTTTTTTGTTGTGTTTGTTATAGTCGGGAGAAGGTTCTTATGAAAGAAAAAAATCAAAAAAATGCGCGGAAAATTAGAAAATTTAAGAAAACTTAACGACAAAATTAATTTTACATAACTGTCTGTGGTTTGAAATAACTGTCAGCGATCGAATAACTTCGCTTCTAATAATAATTATATTTCCGCCACTCGCTAACAATCTAAACAATTCCGTTTTCTTACACGCGAAGATTTGTTATTAATGAAATCAGCAACAGCTACAAATATGGCCAAAGTATTCTGCCGTCATAAGGAACAAAGAAGCATTTAACATTACTTACCAAAACTGAGTTAAATACAAATTCATAAGCAGTAAAAAAGACCAATCCAACCGTTGAAGTTGCATAGACAAAAACACAAAGCCTCTATGGCCGTTGTTGAACTTATATGTGTTATTCTGATTGTGTTTTTGCCGTGCAATGATTAACTAATAAATTATAAATTATTCTAATAAAAATATAGTTTGCTTTCACTCCCAAACATGCTAATTCTGTTTTGCGACGCAAAGTTCATTGGCATGCCATGTACTATAATCATAACCATCAAATTACCGTAAAGGAATATCATGTTTGAACGATCAGAAAAACGGGTGAACGTTAGTAGTGAACAAAATTCAACCCGTCCCAAACTTTACACTAAAATCGCAGCTTAAATCACGAGAATATTAAACTTAATGATGACTAAGTAGACTGGCTGGAATTATTTTTAAAATCGAGAAACAACAATGGTTGCACACTTGACCTTGCTTTCCAATATGAAAAATGATGAATTTTAAAATTTGCCTTATCCGCAGGAAAATTTATATTGCCATTCACTATCAATTTCTTCGCATCGCTACCCGCTGCCAGTACAGACGCTGCCTTATTCTTCATAAAAGTGATTTGTTACATTCGGTCCTTATACATTCTAGGTTATAACATATGTCGTTTCCCATTGCAGGGGTGAGCAGCGGCATAATCCACATCTTGCCAGTTATAGGACCCACGTAACAGGGGCTAGCCTTTTGCTATTTACTAGTCATAATTCCATACTCCTGGTATTAGCAGAAAAGGTAATGTCATAATGTAATGCATTGCTTTATTTCGTTTTAGGTGGTTTTATTTGAATTTACTATCAACCATGGTTATACTAGACAAGTGAGTTGTTCATATTGTATTTAGTTGTGTGTATTATTATAGTCACCGATATAAGTAGCTGAACAAATTAATAATTTCATATCGTCTAACACTTTAGTGTTCTAAATAATATTTTTTTACTTGACAAAAATAAAATAAAATGAATTTAGTTTATTTCACAAAAAAAAAATAAACTTAATGCCAATAGGCGATTTAAAATTCAAATAAAAAAGTACAGCAATATGTCACAAAGGCTTTCAGCCCCACATAAAATGTTTTTAATTTAACTACTTATTGAAAAAGCTTGTATTGTTACACACAACACTCGCGTGTTAAGTACTTAGTCCATTACATTTTTAGATTAACAGTGAATGAAAGAAAATGCTTTTATACGAATTAAAATATTTTTTCCATACTACTTAGTTTTACTTAAGGTGGTAGTAAAGTATTCAAAAATAAATTCACGTAGTTAGTGATTAGTTCTCGCAGTTGAAGAAAAATGTAAAAATAATTAATAATCATGGATATTTCGGCCTTTAAAATTTAATATGACGAAATTTTAAAGGCAGAAATATCCATGATTATTAATTATTTTTACATTTTTCTTTCAACTGCGAGAACTAATCACTAACTAGACGTGAATTTAAATTCTTTACTTGCCAATACTTGTTTAGTTACCCAGATTAAAGCCGAAACAAAATGTATGAAAATGGACCTTGAGCTACCACCTTAAACGCACATTAATCGGTCGGTGGTTACTTTCACAACTTTTTTAAAGAGGCTACTCTATTTTTTTTTTATTTCTTGATTTTTTTTTAATATTTTAACCAAATACTTTGTCTAGATCACCCAAAAAATTGATCTTATCTATAACGTAATATAGGCAAGAAAAGTCACGAAAAAATATAACTATGAAACACGTAACATAACTAATATTATTACTATCCACTTGACCTACATTAAGGTCATATCTAGGGAACCTTTCGGATTGTTATTCCTTTATCTTATTGGACGAGGCGAAGAATTTTAATTACTCACAATAACAGAATTAGTTTTCTTAATAATAGCACAGCTGATTATATTCAACGCCTACGAAACGATCGATATTGTAATACCTAATTACTTAGTCTGGCCATAAATACTGTTACACTTAATTATAAAAAAATATTACATTTGAATTTCGAATCTGTCATTTTTATACGATTGTTCATTGTGTTTTCTCATTTTGGCGCCAATACATTGTAAAATATTTTGCGATATTAAAATGGTGTGGGGTGATAAAGAGAACCGAATCGCTGTGATAGCATTACACAAAGTAGGTATGGAGCCAAATGCAATTTTTAAAACTCTCCATACACTTGGTATTAGTAAAATGTTTGTGTACCGGGCTATTAATAGGTACAATGAGACCTCCTCTGTTTGTGACAGAAAAGATCTGGCCGTCCACGTAGTGTTCGTACGAAAAAGGTGGTCAAAGCAGTAAGGGAAAGAATTCGAAGAAATCCTGTCCGAAAGCAAAAGATTTTATCTCGGGAAATGAAGATAGCACCTAGAACCATGTCGCGTATTTTAAAAGATGACTTAGGACTTGCAGCCTATAAGAGACGCACTGGCCATTTCTTAACTGATAATTTAAAGAAGAATAGGGTGGTAAAATCGAAACAACTACTGAAGCGGTACGCAAAGGGAGGTCACAGAAAAATTTTGTTTACGGATGAGAAAATTTTTACAATTGAGCAACATTTTAACAAACAAAATGACCGTATTTATGCTCAAAGCTCTAAGGAAGCTTCCCAATTAGTCGACAGAGTGCAACGTGGACATTATCCGACTTCAGTGATGGTTTGGTGGGGTGTTAGCTATGAAGGAGTGACTGAGCCATATTTTTGTGAAAAGGTATCAAAACATCGGCACAAGTGTATCAAGATACCATTCTTGAGAAGGTAGTTAAGCCCCTTAACATCACCATGTTCAATAACCAAGTATGGTCCTTCCAGCAAGACTCGGCGCCGGGTCATAAAGCTCGGTCCACGCAGTCTTGGTTGGAATCGAACGTTTCGGACTTCATCAGAGCTGAAGACTGGCCGTCGTCTAGTCCCGATCTTAATCCGCTGGATTATGATTTGTGGTCAGTTTTAGAGAGTACAGCTTGCTCTAAACGCCATGATAATTTGAGTCCCTAAAACAATCTATACGATTGGCAGTGAAGAATTTTCCCATGGAAAGAGTGCGTGCTTCTATTGATAACTGGCCTCATCGTTTAAAGGACTGTATTGCAGCCAATGGAGACCACTTCGAATAAGCTTTTTATATTTTTAATTGTTTTATATTTATGTATTAAACTGACACACTGTAAAAGTAATAAATGTTATTTGCAGTTAACAATTTTCTTTTTTCTTTATTACAATATTTATGGCAAGACTAGGTATATAAATAAGTTTTGAAATACTTGCCCGAGCTTGGCTATCAAGCTACGACGCCTACGCGAACGCGTGCTACGAATGTCTACGAAGAGCGTTCTATGGACGCTGAATCATGGCCTATCAATACCCAATTCATATTGAAACCTTGATTTAGTAGTTAGTAAAGTATTATACATTTTTTAATTTCTTGCTACGATACTTCATTAATCCATGCTCCACATTTCGCATTATAGAAAATCTATTTTTAGATCTGCGCATCTCTTTAGATGAATACAATACCTCAAAGTACTACTCGTCCAAACTCAATTACCGACTCCGCTGTGCCTTAAATTTCCTTAGTCCCTTTCTTTTGTTATTTGAAACGTAAAATTACACATTCGCAAGTAATTTGAAAACGTGCCTCTTCTATTGTAATCTAACTTTGATTAATGGCACACGCTTAACAGATTACAGGGACGTATTGGAATCTAAAATGTGGGGGCTGACATCAATAGAGGCTGGTTCAAAATTAATTTAGTCAGGTATGGATGGAGAAGGTCTTGTTTTCGTTTCCAGTGCACGAATGTGTATTATGTATCATGATCATTGTATTGTTATTATGGTAACGTTAATTTGTAGCCCATTTTCTCTGAGGCAGCTCGGCTAGGGCCTAAGGTAGTATATTATTACTCAATTGGAACTTCACAAATATTATACTCACTGAAATCACCTGATATCCGAAATAATTTCAACTTTTTTCCATATAATGGTGTTAATTTAATACGGGCTTGCACCTGATGGTAAGCAAAGGAGGGTCCAGTTAGTGTCAACTGACGAGAGATGGTCGCCTTGTTTGTTTGAATCTGGTTATACGTCATGATCCTTGCTGAGGCTGATACCGGCTGATCCCGGAACGTGACACACTAACGTGGGCCGCTATGAAACGGTTTATACCTTGTGTACGGGCTATGGTACGGTGATCGCTATCAAGGCGGAGACAAATGACCTGCCATCAGAAATCTGTTGCTAGTGAAAGGCTGGTAGGTTAGCTAGGTTAGGGCTCATGTCCTCGCCGGTGAGGATCGCGACGCGTTATCCTTCTTTTTCCCCCTACCTGCCGGCTCGAGCTGGTTACTTCGATTTGTACCTTGTTTTTATTATAAATTATATCCCTAATTTAAAATATCCATAGTTATATAAGTAATTTTAATAGTTGTTTACAAATAATAATTATTATTCTTATGCTTTGTTTTGACGTATCATAAGTGCAACTTTGTTTGCCTACGTGATAAATAAAATATATATTTATTTTTTATTTTTTTTATTGTTGTCTACCTAACTCCGGCACTGCACACACATTCGTCTCGTTAGCTATCGTCAATACGAACTTTTCGATGAGCGTAAAGTTTGTGAGGATGTGTGCGAACTTGAGAATACCTCAGGTTTCGCTCTTTTTCGATATCTTATTGATTTTATGAGTATTTGAGTCAATTTCAAGATATCATTCGTGTCGAAAAACCCAATACCAGTTGTGTTTAAGGAATTCTTCACTCTATTTTAACAATTATTATGAATATATACGTTTAAAGATATTGTACTGTTGTTTTAATATTTATATTGAGATGGAAACGTCAAAAAAACTGAAATATTACACATTTAATACAAGTTTGGACATCTCATGCCAAGGGATTTTAAAACCACAATTTATTACACTGTTCTGAAACTAAACAGACGACATAATTTATATAGCTAAATATATTCAAACAAAGTTTCAACAATATTCAAACATTGATAAAACTGTATATCAAAAGGAGTCTATTAGCATGTTAACTTTTTCAATCTATCGCGTCTAGTCAATTTGAGAACAAATTAAAAAGAGCAAAATTTTTTTCGCCGAACTCAAATAAAATTAATACTCACGAAAACCTTTTTGTTTCAGAAGATTTCTGAACTAATCAGCCGTCTCTCTTAATTTTTAACTTTTCAAACTCCACCAATTTACTCAATAGGAGATAAAAACCGACAGCTCGAGTAAGTTTTGGAATGTAATCGTCAGTTCTTTATACAGGATTATTTTGCGTAATTAAGGTTCAAAATGCTACCATAAAACTACAGTATGCTCAGTTATAATCACATCACGTTTTGTATAATTTAATTTAAAGTTTTAGGCTTTGTACTACGGTGACATTGCGTGGGCAGAAAGATAATTTGAAGTTTTGAACATTGCTTATTTTAAGGAAAATTTTGTCTCATTACGTATTTCAGGTCTCCATTTTTTTTAAATACGAATTATACTTTACTACTTGTTCAGTATTTTAGATGTTTCGCTTAATGAACGTAGTCAATGCAACAATTCACAAGATGATACATTTCATATACGCGACGGTAAAAGTGAATAATTGGCAACTATCTATAAATTACCGATGATAATAACAACACTTTATACATTTGGTAAATGTAATAAATGTTCAAGAATGATGTGCGCTAAACGCATCAACGACATTAGGCTATGTTACAGAAAATAGTTCAGTAACGTAGCCTAATGTCATATTATCACCTAATGGCATCTAATATCACCCAGTGTCATCTAACGTCACCGTTTGTCATCTAACGTCACCGTTTGTCACCTAACATCATATGATGTTACCTAATATCGCGTAATTTAATTTAATCACCTAATCCGTCTCCGATGATCATCTTCAATGTTGTATTTACAGAAGTCCTTTACTAGGTTAGGTTGGAACTATTACAATGTGCTGCGGGGCGGGCGGCTGGAGCCTAAAAAAAAAGTTAAGGTTTTTTATGTTTCTTGTACAAAACTCCTTTTCGTACATTTTGAGTATTAGAATTTATTTGTTTATTTTGTGGAAAAAAAAGTATTATGATAAAAATGAGTAATAGTGAGTAGTGAATTTATTATAGCCAGCCAACACAATGTTATAGATTGTAACCATTTTTGATCTCAATATTATTTTGAAATATTCATAGTCTTAACATTGATTACTTTTACCGTAGTCAAGAAATAACTTATAATAACAGATAAAAGTGGGAAACACTATATTTACCTTTATCGTCACATATATAGATAGAGTCTACGTGTGTACTTTATGAATACGCTCAAAATTCCAGTTCAATACTGAGAGAACAATGGTTCCATTTTACTTTTATTCTAAAGTTAGCTAAAGCCCTACAATTTATATTTTTAATATCTGACCATCTATCAAAAATGGATATACTGTTAGTTTAATACATTTCGATACACATATAAACGAATGCTATTTACTCGAAGGCAATGTTAAACTTTGATTGCATGATAGGCAAGGGTAACACAAAGAAGGCAAATTGGCCGCCGCGGTCGCAAGTAAAACCCCAAAGACCGGCTTTGAAATCACATCAACTTTCCAATTTAACTTTCAACAGACTAAGTTACTTTTATTTTGGTCAATTTTAAAGAAATTGCTAAAATCCGAGTTCGAATTTATAAACAACATAATATGTTATACGTTATAGCTCATAGGTTTGTTCGATAAAATGAAAATGAGATGGAATTTTAGTTTCACCGATATCATCATAATTATAGAAATATAAACTATATAGAAAGTTTTCTTTAGTCTCAATAAAATAACAATTGAATGATGAGTATGTGAAGAAACTACTTTCCCCTTACAGGTGTAGCATATGATTTAAACCATATACGTTTTAACGAGCGGCGATAGCCTAGTTGGGTGTGGGACGGACTGCCAAGATGAATGTCCGCAGGTTCAAATCTCAAGGGCAACATACTTCTGCATTTTCTAAAATTATGTGTGTATTCTTTATGAATTATCGCTTGCTTTAACGGTGAAGGAAAATATAGTGAGGAAAGTTACATACCTGAGAATTTCTATATAGGAATTTTAAGGTTGTGGAAGTGTACCTACCCGCACTAGGCCAGCGTGGTGGACTAAGGCTTGATCCCTCTCGATAGTACAGAAGGCCCGTGCCCAGCCATTCAGTATATAATACAATCATTATAGAATACCTTATGGTATTATTTTCAAGAACATAAGTATATGATTCATCTATTAACGCATGTCAAAATGACCTTGTTTAGTAAATGAGCCAACAACATAAACACGTCGAACGCAATATCAACAATCATTCCAACGACAATGGATAAAGCGAACAATGGTTATTGTACGTCTATCAGCCGCGTCCAGGCAACACAGACGTGTTTACTACATTTATGACTCGATTTTTGGCTAATTAACTCATTAAATGATATAATAATTGTACAAAAACATATCAGTAATAAGGTATAATAACCGAGATAGTAATAGTAGTTTGTGGGAAAATTGTTGCAATAGCAGCGCCTATGTTCAGATAGTGCGTTTGTTAAGGTTTTTTATGTTTCAATGTAGTCTCAGCTATATTTCAGAACACGTAATCCAAGCAGATTATTTGAACACCGTATCACTATACTATTAATAAGTTTAAAAAAATCTTAATTTTCGTTCCGACATAAAATTATTTTTTATCTGTTTGTCCATTAAAAACCACTTCCTGTTTTTCACAAAACTGTTCAATTTAATTCGCTGTTTTGAAACAAAATACATTGTTACAAAATCTCAACTCTCATCGGCCTTTATTTATTTTTAACAACTAATTTGTTTTTCGACGCTGTTCCGGGCAAATTTTAAAAGGAAATCCCCTACTTGTGCAATGAGAACTCAACTCTAATACACTAAGATTAAAACTGAAATTAGTTCCGTATGTCTGGCAAAAATCGTTTGAATATTGGAATGTTCTCGATACAATTTTGTGTGACCACTGTGGGTAAGTGATTTGCGACCCTGTGTGATGAATATAGAGTTCAAATTTGTTTTAGCTTTGATCGTTTGACACAGCATGGCCTGGTTGATTGAATTCTGTCCGCTAGTCGTTTCGTCATTACGGGAAACGTTTCGTTTATTGGAATCGGTTTTGGTTTACAGAGAATTTTAAAAATTGATAATTTTGTTGGATGTCGGCCATTGGTATTTTAATGAACTTTCACGGAAGCCAATTTAATGTTATCAAAAAAGTCTTTTGAGAGATAATATATCTGCTGTTTCACAATAATTCTTAAAACATTCAGTTCGGTATAATATTATTCAATTAGTATTTAGGATTCAATAAAATATTCTGCAATAATGTCTAAAACAATAACATAGCTTGAGACGTTAGAAAGTTTTGATATTATGTGTTAAGTAATTTGTATGTTATATAGAGTATATGTCCTTTATTTCAATACGATAAGAAAAAGCTCTTGCCGAATATTATTCATTTAAACTAACTATTACTAAACGCCCTTTACAACAAGGGATTTCCTCTTACCTAATTGTACTTCAGAATCTTCAATTGACAAATATATTTTATCCTTATTGTGAAGACCTATCGTGAAGCAGTTTTCCTTATTAAATCTAGTGGGTATGCCTACTTGAACTATTTCACTGACTGGGAAGGTAATCAAATTTGCCCCTGTACCACAACGTCCGTGTTACACATAGCACGATCCATTCAGTATTTGACATATGATTGCCTAACAATGCTCTAAAGGTCTTCATAAGTCTTCAATTTTTTGAAATTACTTAAAGTATGTAAGTTGTTGATACCTTCAGTAGGGTTTTAAGGTGATTAAGTTCAGAGCGCAAATAATAAGACCGAGCCTGTGACACAACACATAAACAACCATATCGCACACCTTCAAAAAGTAAACATACGCTCTTATACTTAATGGCTTTGTGTTAAAAAGTGTACTATATTTTTTGTTTAATTACTCAGGGTCACTAGGTTCTGTTATTAGAACTATTAAAATTAGTTTAATTTCTTCAGGAGTTTTTATCTGTATATTAATGAATTTTAGACACGGAAACGGTTTTGTTTTTGATTTCACATATTATAATATATAAATAAATTGATACTAAAATACTTTCATGAAAACATCACCAGTTGACCGAAGAGGAGTCAATGATCAGCTGCCAAACTGTCTGACGCTCAATATTTTTATGATAAAAATATAGGTCGTCTCAGAAATATCCACGCAAAAGATTTTTGTCCTAACAGTAGGTAGGTCAACTATTTAAAACATAATCTGGGTAAACCCTACCATTCACATGATATTCAGTAAGGCAATCATATCAAAATACAGTAATATCTCAAATTAACTAAGAGCATGTTTATTTAGATGTGTTTGTAGGTGTACAAATTAATTCATCAAGTCTACTATTATTTTAACCATCAATGGAATTAAAAGCAAACACGTATTCTATTAAACGTCGTCGATGGTTGAATATAGTCTAGAATTAACTCAATTATAATTATGGAATACTGTTACTCAGGTATTGAATTTCTCCATCATCTCATGTGACTACAATTTTACAAAAATGAAAAAAAAAACTTTCAACCCTAATAATACATGGGCATTCATACAAAATGCTCTACGTAGATTAGAAGCTTAGTAAAATTTCAATTGTTTATGTTAGCTTCCAATTGCTATCATTCGATATTTTTTGCAGCTAATTTTCATCTTGATTGACTGATTCTAATATACAGTATGTGCCTTTTGCTAGTGGTAGGGGATAGCGACTACCATACACAATGTGTTAAGACCCGCCGTAGTGCCCACATAAGTGTGACGCGTTCCGGGATCAGTCTGTGTATATCCGGCTCCAACAGGCCGGCATAATTATGTCAACTGTCGAGGGCCAATCATCTCTCGTCAGTCGACATTCTACTGGACCCCACTCCACTTACCATTAGGTGCAGTGGGGTTACTTTTTCATGCCCGAATAAAAAAATCTGTATTTTTATTTATTCTTCACTGATACTACCTTTTAATAAGTACCTTCTATTTGTAAAGAACCCTTAGAGAGTTTACAAATAAGAGTTCAAACGAATTAAATTTTTCCCTGACTTATTGCACATTGTTCAATACAAAAAGATCGAAAAGACAATGTACAGATAACAATCCGTTGTTCGTTCTAAAATAGCTTTTAATAAAACAAATTAAATGTTAGTCACAGTACATTGGAACCAAGGAACAAAGAACTGAGATTGAAAGATGTTTTATTGTAAAAGCAAGATGATATTATTGAATCAAATTAGTTCTACAGTATTACTGACAGGAAAATACATATTTCTGAGAAAACATGTTATTTTTGGTTAACTGATAAAATGTATGTTAAACTACGTTCAGAGATTTAGAGCTGATATTAAACTAGCAATTATGTTACCACGACAAGCAAGATTTAAAACTAATAATTGCTTGCGTTCTTCCATGGTTCAATGGTTTTATTAATCATAGGACCGTCCTCTTCACGATAATCTGTCCAACAATTTTATCATCGTAGTATTGTATTAAAATTTAACAAAAATTGTGCAAATGTTTTATTGTCTGAATAAATTAATATGAACTAAGATTAATTACATAAACCGCTAAAGGGATTTAGATAAATAAATATTATTTATTCAATAAGAAAGTTGTCAACATATAGGCCATTCTGTATCATTATGCGAAATGACTATGGTAAACAGTTCGTCCAGAATTCTATGTGTAATTTTATGGCGTCATGCAAGATATCACCCAAAATAGCTAGTACCAAACTCATATGTAATCCCAAGGGAGATAATAATATATGCAATCACGTACCGTTGATGATATTTCCGCATCATAATATGATGGAGGACAAGCCAATCTACATATCAAACACTAATCCGATAGGGAGCAATAGAGAGCAAATCACACGTTATTCTCAAATTCTAAAACAAACACAAATTTATTTCCACACATTAATATCGAACGCGAAACTATGGATCTTACAATTAAAATTTGCTAAAGCTAAAGAGACAATAAAGTTCTATAAAATGAAATTATAACTTCACAAACCTGATTAGCTTTGTTCGTTATCAAAATATATGATAACGAAATAAGGGTTAAATACAAATCGGCCTATTTTCTGGATAATTTCCTGAACGTCAGGTGCTCACACTTTTATCATTTCCGTTTTAAGTTTCAACAGGCTTTTACCTTTCAGAGTTGCGCTTATCTGATGAATTGTTGACAGAAACTCCTGTCAAACAGAATCAATTTCCTTCTCGATATATCAGTTTTGATTTTAATCAAATCTTTTGAGTATAATAATGAAAATTGAAGTTTCGTGAATTTTGAAATTCTGAGACAATGCAAATGACAGTTGATGAATTTGTAATAAGATATTTTCTGGTAAGTTAATAACTTTGGTTATTGACGTCGAGTTTGAAGTTGGTTGTTTTGTTAATGTTTCCAAAAACATTGCAAAAACACAAAAGGACAATTGTATTGAAATATAAGTAAATTAACAGACGAATTGTATTTTTCACAGAATTTCCTGAAAATTAATTAATGTGTGGACTATATCTATTGGGAAAATATATAATACTAATATCTAGTAGGCTCCTATCAGTAAAATTTTAATATATAAGAATTTTGTTTATAATTTACGACCCCGCTTTAATTAATCAACATTAATTAGTTAATTGAGTTGCGAGCAGCTAATTTGCTTGAATCTCTGTGATCATAAAACCCTTCTAATCAGTTGTTAATCTTCACTTAGGATTATTACTCAGGACTTCGATTTATCTACAAAATCACCTTCATTTGAGTTCAACAGCCGTATTTAGATATATCGCGGTTCTGTGATTAGTGAGAACAAAACTAATCAGGAATCTAATTCAATTATTTGTTCGGATGAACAAGTGAACCCGAGATTATCTTGTGGAAGTCGAACGAATCAGTGTAATTACGGACTATGGTGCAGTGGAGCGAGCAGTGCAGCAATTTTATATCCAGTCTTAATTTATTCATTTTATTTTATTCTGATTTGAAAATTAATTAATCTGGTTACTTCCTCGCGTACTTTGAAATAATACTCAATGTTTATTATTTAATTTATTAGACTAACGCGAGCCTCGACCTGAAAAAAAATCCTGAATACATGGGACTTTTATTCCGGAAAAAAATGTCAAGCGAAGCGGTGAGCAATTAAGTTATTTTATATTTACTTAAAACCGAAAGAGTAAACGCCTGTAAAATCATGTATTAAAAATAGCATATTTCATATTATATCTCGTTACATATTCCAGCATGATTTCCCAATAAAGTTTCCATGATCTCAGTATGTTTCAGTGTGATTTTAGGTTCGATAATTGATTCCTTCCTAACCGAATTTCGACTACAGCGGCCAATTTCAACAGAAATCAACCAGGTACGCAGGAGATATAGTGCATAAATGTATGCGCAATACACTGGTGCACGCAGTCCGGGGATATGGCAATCGTCGACATGACCGGAAAGAAATCAGGCGCAGGACTAACGGCCTTACGTGCTTTCTGAGACACCGGAATATCACACCGATAACTTTCTGACTCCGAGCTGCGACAAAGTAATTTTTTAAAATAGAAAAACCCAGTCACGATTATTTTGGTCCAACCCGGGATTCAAACTCAGAACCTCAGCACAGTAGTCGTACCTACATTTTACATGTGACCAGTTTTTACACAGAACACACTCTACCCATTCCTCACCAGCTTTCTTGGGATCAAATATATCAAACAAAAATATTCATCTTCTACGCTTTCTTCGTTAGTTTCCTCTTTACTGCTGGCAATTTAGCAGTTTTCTTAGTTGCTTCTATTGTCTTCTTGACATTTTGTTCATCTATATTTCCTGAACTTGATCCTTAAGTTAACCTTAACTTTTTGGATTTAATGTGCAACTTCTTCTCCTGTTCCAATGCCAAAGCATATTTTCTGACGTATCAGTTAAAATAGCGGATTTGCGAGTTTTACGTGTTATATTCATTTTCCTAGCAACTGCTTTAGGATAAGGCCGAATGGTGTCTGGACAAAAGGCATTGTCAAAAATCTTAGAATATCCAGCAGCTGGATGAGTATAAATTACGTTCTGATATGGTACTCGTTATGGGAGAATGGTGAGTAGTTGAAGCTGGAGTTTCGGTCTCTATGTTCTGTATTGGAACAGGACAATTTTCGATGATTGAGTTAGTCGTTTTGTCTATAGGTCTGTCAGTAATAAAAGCAGACATAAAGTTGTCTTCTTGAAAAATATCCTTGTTAAATGGTGCGAACCAAACGAACGCAACCACGGGGCAGGTAGTGACAAGTCACAACATGCCCCGGACTAATGTCACTTTTACCCCCAACGCCTCAATTAATCTTTTGGGTTTAAGTAGTAAAAATACAAATTAATATAACTGTACAAATGTAGTTTTATCGCAAAAAGAAAGCATTAGAATGCAAAAATAACACCAAACACCTCTTGGATTATTTGTAAACAGGCTGTAGACCAATTTTATAAAAAATCAAAATTTTTACCAACCTGGGTTTTTTTAGCAACACACACACGCGCTCCTTTCCCAAGAGATCTGGCGCTATGAGCTCTCGCGGGGGGTGAGCCTATAGTGAACGAATTATTTCTCTCTTTCTAACGTCATTATAGCGTTCTCTGTTCCGCCGCTATGGTCACTGTAACTACTTACCCCTGTCACAACCAGCCCCGGTCTCCTCTACTCTTACCGTGTACAATTTAAATTACGACATTGAGACAATTTGATAATACTGTATTCACATCAACTACATCCTAAAAGAGTAGCTTCTCGAATTAATTGTTTGTAAAGAACCCTATTTGTTTCCTCAGAACGGGGTAAGCAAACACTACAGTTAAGGATTTGATTTATTCGCAAAAGTTTCGTGGAAAGATAGTACAAAGCCCTTGATAAGGCAATGTTTTGGTAAAACAAAAAGAAGCATAGCTGTAACAGAATCCTTTACTTGTTTTGACAAATATATGTTTGGTAGTTTTGTCGTTATTAAAATGTCACGATTGTAAAAATATGTTGTTACTGAAATCAAACAAATTATCAAAATATTAGTAATTATGGATATTGGTAAATGATGAGATGGTTGATTAGTTTAGCAATATCATATAACAATTATGACAATTTACGACCCGAGGTATCTAATATAAACCCACCTGAAAAACATCAAAATAAAACTACTTTTCGGATTTTATCGTGATTTCTTTATTATAATTTGCTCCCAACGTATCAGAAACTACAGGATTTACGATTACGTGGCTGACCGAGATGATTGTCGTATTTATATATTGTAATTTATATTTTCGGACTTAAAAAATATACCATGAAAAACCGCGCCACCAGAAAAAAAGTTTCATTTTGATGTAAAAATTTGCTTAAACATAAGACACCTAAACAACTTTGGAATTGTTTTGGTGAATTAAACATAATTCTAACAACATTTAAACAATTATAATAGCATATTTAAAAACAGATTTTGTATACAAGAACATCCAAATTTGAATAATTTACCATAAAGTTAACAATATTCGTATTCAATGTGTCATGCTTGGAATATATTGAAATTACGAACTCTAGTCTGGAATAAATTAGACAGAAGTTAGATTAACACTCTGCTACACCTTATAGCGACAAAGCGTAACCTTCATAAACTGACCTTTTTCAGGTCATCAGTTCATTGGGGGGACCGTCCCGCATCGAAAATATTGTCTTGGAAAATATTCAATTTACATCGCGAAATTGTATACAAAAATTTGCAAACAAAATTATGCAGAGCTTAATATTGAAATTAGGACCAGACCTTGATGCCAAAAGTAATATTTTGCGATTACAAATAGAAATGTAATAATCTTCGCTAAATTAATGGAATATGGTTTTAAATGTATTTTAAATATGTATTTTAAAGTTTTGATAATATAAACCGTGGAATATAAAGCTTAGAAATATGACAATGTACCGAGTTTCAAAAGAACTTTATCGAAATAAAGGTATTAAATTGAATGAAAACTATTAAAAGTTACGTCAATATTAAAGGATTTACTTCTAAAACTAGAGTCAAGGGACAAATTCAAAGTCCGCTCTCTGGGAATACTGGTTTCAAAGTAGATAATAAAGTGATAACGGTATTTATACGATGTCATTTTGACATTGCGTTATTAAATTAAACCACGTTAATTCTTGAAAATAATATTTTATAATTAGATACTCGAACCTAAGATTTAATATAAAGAAGTTTCCAACAAAATAAATATCAATAAGGAGTAATTTCAATTTCACACGGCCCAATGCCACTACTACTCTAAAAGAAAACATCACACTTTCAGTCAGAAATACACTCACGCACACTCCGTATTCGCACTAAACTACAAAATTATAAAAATATCACAAAAGGAAATCTTATATTTTTAGTCAATTTTGGCACAATGTTATCAGAGGTAAATACGAGTATATTATGGTTTAATTTATTGATGCAATGTCAAAATGATCCTGTATAAACTACTGAAGTAAGTGATTAACAACGCTACAGTAATATAGATAAACTTTCATCACAAGTTTTGCTAGTGGTAGGATAATATATTTTACATCCGCCTGGATAACGTGCACCGTACACAAGGTGTTAAACCCGCCATAGTGGCCCACGTAAGTGTGTCGTGTTCCGGGATCAGCCTGTGTATATCCAGTACCAACAGGCCGGCATAATTGTGTTGACTACTGAGGGGTAATCATCTCTCATCAGTCGACATTCTATTGAACCCCCCTCCACTTACAATAAGGCGCGGTGGAGTCAATTTGCCCTGTGCGTATAGAAATCTTTTTAATATGGACGTTAGGTCCCCACAAAGTCTGCGTACGCTTGCAATCCCCATTACTTCCCCATACTCATAGGTCGATAACAGAACTCCCCTATTCAATCATGGGTATCCATTACATACGCCACATACTAGTATACTTGCATTTCGTTTAAAAAATGTTTACATATTTAGGTATTTGCTTTTAAACGCTGTATACATCTGTCGTAGTTATATAACTTTGGCTCGTTTCCTTTAACAATAAATATCATTCACCATAAAACAAAACGAACAGACACCACGCGTTACCCCGAAGGAGTAGGCAGAGCAACCGAGGCACAAACTCTTCACCATGTGAGTTTCGTTCCAAGTTATAGGGGGCGAGCCTATCGCCATATCGAGCACAAATCTCAGACTCTGCGCTGATACTAAGAAGACAAACCGAATATCACTTTGGTCGACCTGGGTTTCGAACCCAAACCCTCAGAACGTCGGTCGTAGCGCACACAGTACACAACGCCACCGAGGTAGTCATTGATAAATATCATCCACCATAGCAAGACAAATAATTAAAAAAAAACAATTAAATATACAATGTTTACTCAAAATTTATTGTATACAGATTTCTAGAGGTCTCAAAACCATGCCCTAAGTTACAGTTTATAATTTCTAGAGCCAAGAGGCTATAGCGGCACTATCGGGTATCGAACCCCAGCGACCTGAATGCTCAGTGGACTGACCATGCTATGTTTAGCACGCAGTCTGCCCCGACCTCAATGGTGACTAATTATAACGTTGATCGATCGGACGTTTTGTCTTTGCTGACTTTTATGAAGCCATTACAATATCGAATTATAGTCTTGATATTTAGATAGATAAGCAGCGATAGCTGTGTTAGATGTGGAACGGACTGCCGAGAATGTCCACAGGTTCAAATACCAACATTGGCGGCCCTAACCGACGCAAAGCCTCAGAGGAAAGCAAAAAAAAACAACACGAGGCCCCGAGCGGAGCAAAAAAAGTTTCCCGGTTTTAAAAGTTTCTTCGGTAAGATCGCAAAAAAATTCCTCCAAGGCATTCCTCCGAGGCCTCTTGAAGCATGAGGCCCCGGTTTGTTGGTTTGGTTGAGTTTGCCCGATTCGCCTCCCCCTAAGGCCTCTGAATTCTAAAACGAATTATAATAATATTAGTTTTTGGTCACGGCGACATTTTATATTCGAAATATATGAATGTGAGGTGGTGAATATGAGTGGATGTTCGGTAGAAGTAAACTAAGAGTCGACTGAACGGATGAACGGTTTAAATAAAATTTCGCACACAAATAGACTTTGTCTTGTATTGCCATCTGTGTCCCGGTATGTAGGTTACTTTTATTCCAGTAATTTGCGCCTTTAGGAAATATTTTGTTTTCATCTAATTTTTAAACAACTGCAGTCATTCAAGGCTTTTTGTAATGAGATATGCTTTTTACGCGGGCGAATGCACATGCAACACGTAGTATAGGATAAAGAGAAACAAACGAGTCAGTGGGTTACTTGATAGCTTTAAAAAGGTGTGAGTTGAATCATTAATGGTACCTAGTATGCTTTCTAGATTCTGACAATTACAAAGGATATTATTCCAATTTTAAATCGATAGCCTAGTTGGGTGTGGAACGAACTGCCAAGACGAATGTCCGCGCAGGTTCAAACCCCAAGGGCATACACCTCTGACTTTTCTAAAATCATGTGTGTATTCTTTGTGAATTTATCGTTGGCTTTAACGGTGAAGGAAAACATCGCGAGGAAACCTGCACATCTGAGAAGTTCTCTATAGGAATTTCGAAGGTGTGTGAAGTGAGTGAGTCTACCAATCCGCACTAGGCCAGCGTGGTGGACTAAGGCCTAATCCCTCTCAGTAGTAGAGGAGGCCCGTGCTCAGCAGTGGGCAAGTATATAATACAGGGCTGATATTATTATTATTATATTCCAATTTTAATTAACTACCAAATATTTTGACTGGTGTTCCATATTTAAAATAAGGATAAAATTTCTAACTTAGTACTTAAGTAATTTAAGGTCAAATATTATTATAATTAGTATTGAATTATTTAATGTTTGTATCTACAAAATAACGAAGACAACTTAATTATAAGTATTACAAATTAAATTATTCATTACGTCTTAATTATATGTCATGGCCATTTTTATATTTTGTTTCTTAATTTCTTTACTTAGTAAACTTTAGATTAAATTTCACTAGATGAAATTAATTTCATAGTTCATTATCTAGATGTCTACCGCCATTTTCATTTCTAATTGGTCCAGTTTAGAACTACTGCGAAATTGGATCGAAGGTACCGATTAGGATTGTATATTGAAAACAGCCGTAAAACTTCTGCTAGTTTTAAGACAAAAGTTTTTACAAATAACAAAAAACTTTTTTTCCAATATTAATTTACGGATTTTGTATATAAGCGAACAAAAGGTTGTTTTATTTGATATGGGCTCTAGCTATACTTTATTTTTTTATTACATAGACATACAGGGCCCTTATTCTGTATGATAGTGTAAACGCGTAACGCGGCCGTGTCATGTTATCTTCGAGAAATGTGTGTGGAATGGTATTCTGTAAGCCAAATTTCTATAGTACTAAACATGATGGGTTGTGTTACGTGCTTGTTACGCACTGTCAAAATAACGTGCGGTATAGAGAATAAGGCCCCAGTTTAGGTTACCTTATAAGTTATATCCATTCAAAATAGTTGTGTATATACTAAGTACAACCACTTTATATGGAATTGAAATTTATTAAATATACAATTGGCGTAAGATCTAACAAGTAACCACTCCTATTGTAGTTGTATTGCTCTTGTAACTCTAAGCGAGAATTGCGCGACACGCATTTGCTTTTACAATTACATAAAATTATATGAAACTAGCTTTTGATCGCGGATACGTCCGCGTGAAATAACAATTCGGGATAAAAGTCCCACTTAATATTTTGCCAGTGCTAAAACGGAGTCTATATTTAAAGTAACACCTTTAGCAATACATCGGCTTTAGTATTGCTAGATGTACAAAAATACAGACAAACAAAAATTCTAAACATGATTGTCTTGGCTTATGTTGTTTTAATACATATCCATTATTATTTTTTCAATATCTATAATATACAGACATCGACCTATCACAATGTATATACATAAAGATCTTTATGTATATTAAAGATAAACTCAGGGCTTGTCCCCTTTGCCGCTCACCTCGTTGAAGAGGCGCAACTAGTGCATCCGCACTTCGCAGAACTCTTATCCGAACTATGTGAAGGAGAAAGTCTATTGCTATGTCGAAAACATTCCATTCCAATCTCTAGTGTCTTTTCGAATTGATAAACTTAGGTGAATTTACAGCACCCATACTATATCGAACTTTAAACCTCGCCTTTTAGAACACATGAGTAAAATGAAAAACAGTTTTCCCTTCAGGCTTTAAAGTAACGCAAGCCTCATATTGTTAGTTAGTTTTTAAAGTAGAAAAGAAGGGGCCTTATTTCTTAGGACAGTATATACTCGTAACATCTTTGTGTTACATTACATTCGTGAAATTTACGTGGAATGTATTCTGTATGCCAATTTCAATTGTTTTAAACACGACGCGGTGCGTTACGTGCTTGTTACGAACTCTCGAAATAAAGTGTGGAATAGAAAATAAGGCCCTTTATCTAGTTTATCGGAACTGCGACAACTTCGATACAATATGCTCTAACAACAAGAATAAATAAGCATGCCAGTGCTATTTATTATTTAAACAATACAATCAACTTTATAATATCAGCTTAAACATTTTTTTATCGCTCTTTTTTACAATAAGACCCTATTCATACTAGTTAAATTAGAACACTTTGGTAACTGCGAAATGACGTCGTAATCAGAATCCTAACCGCTCATCCCAGCTTAATATTCAGCATACACTTCCTCTCGGCCGCTCACATAATCCTAGTTTTACAATTAGCTTAGGATACCGAATAGTTTATTTAACAACTTTGTTCATAGTAGTTTTATATATAACTCTAAATTTTCAACGTGAGTAGCATCTCCAAGCTATATCCACATATCTTGTTACCGTACAGAAACGTCTATGTGTTGCAGATTTCTCAGCCTTAGGGTAATATGATTCAACAATACTCGGTATGCATTCGAGTTGAGATTCTCAGAGAATTTGATACGGATCATTTTCTCTAACAAGGACTTAGCTACTACAAGTTTGGTATTAAACTCCTAATAATATAGATTTGTAACCCTTCCTCACATCATAAACAAAGTCCTACGCGTCTGTCTGACCGCGATAGACACAAAAATTACTGCATGGATTTTTATTAAATTTAGTATGAATATAGTTTGAAACTCTGGGTAGGATATATGCTACTTTTATCCTGGGAATATATATAGCAAGCCTTTTATTCCGGAAAATCTAATTACATTATAGTTTTAAGTGTAGAAATTGGTCAAACAAAACGTTTGATATTACGACCTTGCAGCCTTCCTGGTCACGGGGAGAAGCCCCCTCCGTGACCATGAAGGCTGCAAAGTCTTCGAAACGACGGGAGAAAACTAAAATATAAGAAAAACGATAAAATCCGAAAAGTAGTTTAATTTTATATTATGTTTATTGGTTTAAATACAGCTCGGACTGAAGATAACTCGCACTCACATGAAGGTAATTTAATTTATATGAAGGTTAAGTGCATTCATTACACTCTTACCCAATATATAAAGCGTACATTCCATCATATTGAAACATCATAGGATCTGAGTCATCTGCAATCTGTCTTACACACAGCCAACATCTATCAATGTCTTCGCATTGACATATTGAAACGTTACTGTCTTCAACGCAACGGCTGGACAGTAATCATGTACGCACAAAATACAGAGCGCACGTTTAAAGAAAATAAGTTCAGTAACATGCATTAAAGCAGAGTCCGGTCTTAGTTATATTATTATCTAAACTCAAGATCTCTTAGACTCCACTCCGCCTGCAACTGTATGTAAACTAACTTTTCTTTAGAGCAGGGTCTTAGCACAAACATTGTAGAATACTACCATATTCTAAGAGCAGCAAAATCCAATTTGAATTGCATCAAAACAAAATAACACCAGTTTTTCGCCTGCAATCGCTTTCCAACTCATCCTTAACCAACATTTTGGCTCAAACATGTCAGTACGCACAAAATCATATTCTAAGAACCAACAAAGCCCAAGTCATCTTGCATCAAATCAAAGTCGCACTAGTCTTCGTTTTATTATCGTTTAAAATCAACGTATCTTAGACCTTGCAACCTCCCAACGGATATAACCGGTCTTCCAAATATTTGCATATGTATAACGTGGTCCCAATCAGTCCGCTTTGTGGCAAGATACTAACGAAGCCTGTAACAAAGACGGGTAAACAAACTTCCTACAAGGTGCACTCTAGTGTGCATGATCAAACGTTCTTGGTAACGGACATTTGGGACTATACGGACTGTCGACAGGTGTGGTTTACGGTCGATCACGTCACTGACTGATGTATTAGTCAATTCGGATACTATTAGTGTTACAGGAAACTGTCCTAAGTTGTTCCAATCCATGCATTTCCAGAGACCAAACTAAACAGTAATTTTTGGATTCATAATTCATTTACTATTATTAATTTAAAATATTTCACTAACTAAGGCTCAGAAACACTGATTTATAAGTTAACTAAAACTAATTAAAAGTTATTGAAAGCCGTCAGAAGTTATAGAAAGCATTACACTGGAAGTATTTTGCTATTTGGTCTATCAAATGTAATGATTTATATTTTGTAAATTTATATAAAATAAGTTTTAATTAATTAGTCTACGAAATACTCTGAAAGTACCATTACGTACAATAATTCTAAACAGACTAACGAGTGTTTTGCTATTGTATAGTAACAACACACATGTATGGGAAAACGATTGTTTCATGACGAACGAATGAATAATATATTAGTGTTAATATAATCAATCCAAAAAATCATATTCTAATAAAGTAATTTACCGTGCCAATGAATAACTCTGAATTTGCACATTAACATATGGAATATCATCGACATCGCGATCTTATTTATTTTTTAACATAATTGGTTTTAAGTAGAATTAAAAAATATAGATATTTTAATTAAAATTACGTTGCTTTTACGTATATTTCACATCAATATATCTAAGTACATGAGTACAAATATTTTTTATGTACGAGTGAAGTTTATTAGACGCCTTTTAATAATTCCTTCTTAATATACCTATGTACATAGTATATAAATAATAATATCAGCCCTGTATTATATACAGTCCCACTTTGAGTACAGGCCTCCTCTATTACTGAAACGGATTAGGCCTTAGTCCACCACGCTGGCTTAGTGCGGATAGTTAGACTCCACACACCCTCGAAAATTCCTATACAGAATTTCTCAGGTATGCAGGTTTCGTCACGATGTTTTCCTTCACCGTTAAAGCAGGCGATAATTCACAAATAATACACACATAATTTTAGAAAAGTCAGAGGTGTGTGCCCTTGGGATTTGAACCTGCGGACATTCTTCTCTGCAGTCCGTTCCACCAACTAGGCTATCGCCGCAAGCGCCTACATAGTACATACTACGTATATACAAACTACATGTGAGGGATGGCGAGTCCGCACGACTTCGCAACATGTCGCGCCTCCGACGTGTTGGAAGTTCTTAACAAAAGTTATCCGTTGGCTCCGCAGCTGACACGCGACGTAGACATGTTTTATTCATCATTACAGGTAAATGAATAAAGAGGCGTTAAGAAAGTACAAACGTAACCTTGGCTCAATAATTATCTAAGTTTCTGATATAAGCGCGGTTTTAAATACACGAATGTTTAAGGAAAGTTCTTTTAATAAATATGTTTATATAGTTTAGTAGCTGAAACCAACACTAACGTTTCACTTCTACCCACTTAATTTGTACTTAAAAAAAAGTGTCAGGTAAATGAATGAATATATAATATATATCTACATATAACAACAAGATTTTTGTTACAAACTTGTAAGTAAATAATTATGATTTTTTTTTATTTATTCATTTAAAAACTTCCAATTTACTGAACTATCATCACATGATTTAAAATCCTGAATAATGTTTCTTCCACTAAGAATTT
The DNA here is from genome assembly GCF_014839805.1 of Manduca sexta. Classification (NCBI taxonomy): domain Eukaryota; kingdom Metazoa; phylum Arthropoda; class Insecta; order Lepidoptera; family Sphingidae; genus Manduca; species Manduca sexta. The sequence goes on along the minus strand of NC_051132.1, from coordinate 172,779 downwards.
CTATTCCCATACAACAAAAATCATGCATGTTTTATAATGTAAACAAAGAGACGGACCTATTCAGTCAGACGACGTGAGATGAAGACAAGCGCAAGATCTGTGCTAGACAATTGTCATCCATTGTGCTGGTGCAAGCTAAACGTTGATAATAGGAGGCCCATTGTTCGGATAGAATTGGACTGCATTCGCTTTCAGGATGGTTTTTCAAATAGTTAGATTTACATATTAGGTGAAATGGATTGTCAAATATTTTCCATGGTTTGGTCGATTAACACAATATTAATTTTACGAATTGAACAACCTTTGTTGATGTTATTTTTAAAACAGCCTCGTAACAATGAAGGCTGCAAAGTCTACGAAAAGTCGGTAAAACAACACTAAAAAACAACAACCTGTGTACAACAATTTAAGGCTCTGTTTTACAAGGTTCAAGTAAATTTTATTTGCCAGTTGTTGTTTTAAATAGCTAATGTAGATAGATGATTTCTTATGTTTACGCGAATGTTAGCCATTTAAATTAAACTATGAGAGTCCCCCCGTGACCATGAAGGCTGCAAAGTCTTCGAAATGTCGGGAGAAAAGTAAAATATTAAAACCGCGATAAAATCCGTAAAATAGTTTAATTTTAATGTAGATAGACTTATATTATTACTATTTTTTTGGGAACATAATATAATAGAGTGCGACTTTTGTATTTATTCGGCTATACATTTATTTGACAAGTAGCATTTACTCAGAAGCTGTGAAACAGGCCCTAATTATTGTAAATACGACACAAACAATAGTTTCAAGTCAAAGATGATTGTTCGATCAACTAAAGACATTACCAGTCTTATTTATTCAGTCTTATAGTATGAATATTATATATTAAACCGTCTGGAAAATATTGTTCCTAACAAATCAGTTGCAACAAACTTATTTCTAAGAGTCTAATAACATGTATGAAGTATGATTAGGTACCAACAAGCAATCTTACTTATAGTATATCTAAATGCGAAAGTTTGTGAAAATGTTTGTATGTTGTCAGAAGTAAACTCAGAAATAGATTAAAGAGTGAAGTTTGATACAAAGATAGACCATGTCCTTGATTAACATATAGGATACTTTTTATCTCGGTAATTTGCTCCAAAGGGAAATAATGGATTTTTTAAAATATAGATGGCGCTGGCGTCGTAGAGGTGGCGCTTTAAATTGCTACAATGTTTTAGGGACTTCTGTAGCAGGAAAACATTAACAAACGGACGAAGCTGCTAGCAAAACCTAGTACTAAATAAAAGCAATATTTCTATCCGTTCCAATATCGAAATGGGATGGTCCGTAGCATTTTAATCAAAACGCTTAGTTGGACACGAAAATTCATTGACTTACATTCAGGTAATTCCGTCTTTGAGAGTGATCTCTTTGTAAATTAAAATTTAAACTGACGAAACAAGAACTACGCCAAGTCATACCAAGTCTTGTATTTGAAGGCGAATTTGGCAAGTAAACAAGTTCTAAATTAATTTCTTATTGCTTAGAGTTGGTTACGGAATTTTGTTACATTGGTCTTAATATTCGTGCAAAAACTAATTTAAGGTGTCATATTTACTAAAAACTGTGCCGATCTAGGACTTTAATTAAAAACTAGACAGCTCAAGGCCCATATATAAATTGCATTGCGTTAAAACAGTGAAATATGTTGTACATGTAATATATTTAATATAATAATTTATACCCGGTGTTTAGTAAAATAAATAGTTTTTGTAATATACTAGAATAACAGCCTACTTTGTCTATAGACTTAATTATATAAGCCAAGACTAAAATGATACTTACCAGATACTGTTTTATTTAAGTGATATGATAGGTTTAAGGTATGCTAATATAAATCATGACAGCACGCATCGTTCACCCGTCTACACGAATTTATTCGAGCAACTTACGTTAGCACTTAGTTACCATAAAACAGTGGGATATTAATAAATCCAAATTGAATATTCATGAACCGACAGGCCGGCATTATATCGAAGACTACCGGCAGAATACAGATACCTCGGATGCTCCATTTATCAAATTGTGATTGATATAGCCGCTTCAATGGGCAGTTGATGTGTTTTTATGTAAGAGTCGGGATTAAATTTTGCGAGAAGGTAAGATAAGGTTTGACAATTGTAAATGTGTTTATAGTTTATTATATATTTAATAAGAAAGATTACTTTAAAAATCGATTTGAAAACTCTAGAGTATAATAATTTTAAAAACTCTATAAATATAGATACGTAAAATAATTTATAATAAGATATAATATTATAGTTAATATAACATTTAGACTTTAATACATATCGGTTCTATACGTCTCAAAGCTTACCTACGTGCAAAGAAAGCACAAAATCGGATGTAACCTTCGATGGTAAATAAATGTGATTCGAGACAGGCAAAGCGACGGGTTCAAATGAAATTTGTCTCTTTCGACGAGTGAGTGGCGAACTTAAAAATTTCCTTTGAACACTGAACGGGTCAGAAAATTTTGCTTTACCATTTTACGGATAAAAATATTGGCTTTGCGATGGTTGAAGTACGAATAGAAATTGTTTTCGAAAATTCTTACCTATTTGCTACTATTTTGATGCATCAGTTTCCTTTTCAATATATCAGTTCTTGTATAAGATTTATTTGAATTCACGGGTATTTTCAGATTATTTTCTTTAAAAGCTATTTGACTTCGCCGTGGTCTTAGAAAATATCCATTGCAACCGTCACCAGAATTTATTTAGTATGTACGTAGAATTTATTTGCTAAGTTCAAGAAATTGTGTTTAAAGACATTGGTTGTTTTTTCTACTAAACCCTGAAGTATTTGTGACATAGATCAAAATTCAGTTAACCGATACGACATCAACAAATATTTTTCCTCCATAATAGAACCACGGGATGTATTTACGTTCTACGCTACCCCTAAATCAGGAAGTTCATATTGGATTTTTTTAAACATTGCCTGGTGAAAGGCTAATTAACTTAAGGGTTTTTTTTTGCGATAATAAGTTTCATAAATATTTAAAATAAATTTTGTTTTTCTATATTTTTAAGATAGTTAAAATTTTTCGAAAAAAAAAATGTGGCTAAAGTCAATTAGCCGTTCAACCGTGATATGGTGACAAAAATCTAAGCTTTTTGATTCAATTCATTACTCAAAAATAGCTTTAACCACGCGCAAATCCCGACACTGTTTAAACAAGAATTGGGTTAAAATTTACATACATTTGTTACAGAAACAAATCCCACATTCCAACATTACAAGTGTTTTCTTTCATCGTGTTCAGTGTACGATAAATAGGGGTAAGAGTATATGCGGGTCCTATTAGATACGTTCAAACAATTTAAACATTTCGACGGGTATTTGAATTTTGAAATCTATTTTATAGAGATTTTGGTATATTTTTACAGTAATAGTCGATCGTGTTTAGTACTGAATATAAGGAATGAGAATTAAATTTTTAGGATCGTAGGTGTTGTTACTTCACGGCGAGAATACCTAGATAATTAGCGGAAATAATAAATTAAGCGATAAAAAAATATTCTATTATATATTTTATTTTTATGGCCTCGATAAGAGAATACGTGATAATTGTTTATGGGTAGTAGTACAAAGTAGAAGTTCTTTTTTTGAATTAAAATGGCCAGTCCACAAAATTCTATTTTTGAATTAGAATAAAAATACAGAATCAGAGACAAAATTTTAAACTCCATTTTAGGATATATACTCGTATATCGATGACACCAGTACTCTTCGAGAAGTCATTCCCTAGGGATAGACGTGTGAAAAAACGTCAGAACCAATTCTGTTCCATAATTCAACACTTCGATTTTTTACAATCTTATAAATATAGTTTCGTAATAAACTTTACTAAAACGAATGTCATTATTTACTATATGTATACATATTGATATTGCGTTATTAAATAAATCCACATACTCGTGTTTACCTCTGTTAAAATTGTTTAAATAAACCATAAAAAACGACTCTTATTTCCAAAAATTCCGGTTTTATTTTTTGATTTTTTTATCGCTTTGTAGTTCAGTGGAAATGTGGCGTGTATGTAAGGTATTTTTGGGTGAAATGTGAAATTGATATTTATTATGAAACTTGCATTTTTTATATTACACCTACGGTTCAAGTAGCTTATTGTAAAATATTGGGTTCATGAAGATAAGTATTTAATTTCGTTAACTACTTGGTAACGCAATGTCAAAATGACCTATTCTATATATAGATACTATTATTTAAATAACTATTACTTACCTTTGAAGTCTCGGCTGAATGTAACACACACAGAACAAGACACTCTACATTCATTATGACTTTTTATTGTTAATTTTTTTTTAAACGTGCATGGTTATTTGGCCCTACTGCAGCTGATGGTAAGTAGAGTGGGATCTAATAGAATTGCGGCTGACAAGAGATGATTACTACTTGCCAGTCGACACAATTATGCCGGCTTGTATAATAACTTAACATTACAGAATTTTGTTATCCTGGTGCTCGCAGATCGACTGTTCCTTTAATGTTGTTTGTATTATATATAGTTATACGTTTAAGAACTTTGTACTTTTTAATGAAAATTATGCGGACGGAAGAGTATGAAATTGGCACAGTCATAGTATATGTGGAAAAGAAGTGCAGAAAGCTAATGTTTTTATTTGTTATGCATTAATCAATAAAAAAAACATTACGAACATTACTATGATCGATGTTACGATGCGTTTGACATATAATAATTATGCAGGTGAGTGTACACATTAGTGTTATAGGTTAGTTTTATCTCGGGAATATAATTCAATGGAATATGATGTATTGTATAGGTACGCAGTGGTGTATGAACTCAATATTTCCAAAACTTTCCCTCAATAAATCACGTAAAGATGTTTTAAAATATCTACAAAAGTTATAAAAATCTCTAACTTGCTCAAGCCGTCTGGATAAATGCTAACTCTTCAGAATGTCAATTTAATAGTTCTCTAGTAAAACCTTCCTCAGAGGAAGTGAAACTTTGCATTATAACCGGATGTGATGTACTTAAGAAACTTTGACATGAAAATCCAATAAAAGAAAACTTTTCTACGAGTCACATTTTCTCCGACATTTTGCTATTAAATCGAATATGAGAAAAGATATTACAAAATGTCTTTAAAGTAATATTGGAGGTTTTAACATCTGACTTTCTTGATTCTTTTTTAATCTTTATGAAGATGCTTCGATATTCAGTTTTATCACAATGACTCATCAACTATTGTATCTTTGGATGAAACCATGCATGGATACATCACGCTCTGAATAAGTATAACATAATATATCCTTCTCATGTTATCTATCTAATTACGAAGTTCACATGCGGAGTCCTAAAAAAAAAACAAAATTAAAATAAGACATTAATTAAAAATGGAAAATACAATATTACAAATTATAACTAATTTAACTATGTCGATAATTGATTGATGCGGCGCGGTTGATACGGCGGTTTTATGTGCCTTCTGATTGACGTGAATGGTGCTCACGTTCTGCCGAAGGTGCAACACGTGTAGCTTCTTGTGTTTATGGGGCGATGCATGCGTAGCGCTTTTCATATATTAACTATGCGTAACGATCTATAAATTAGCGGCGATAGCCTAGTTGGGTGTGGAACGGACTGCCAAGACGAATGTCCGCAGGTTCAAATCCCAAGGGCACACACCTCTGACTTTTCTAAAATCATGTTTGTATTATTTGTGAATTTATCGTTCGCTTTAACGGTGAAGGAAAACATCGTGAGGAAACCTGCACATCTGAGAAGTTCTCTATAGGATTTTCGAAGGTGTGTGAAGTCTACCAATCCGCACTAGGCCAGCGTGGTGGACTAAGGCCTAATCCCTCTCAATAGTAGAGGAGGCCCGTCCTCAGCAGTGGGCAAGTATATAATACAGGGCTGATGTTATAACGACCTCTATCTTTGAATACAACTGAATGAAAAGACAAGCAAGTCGGTCTCACAACTGTCCATAGTTAAATGTATAAATAAAAACTGTAATACTCGGCTTCGAATACCCTGTAGATTTAAAAGGGCGATATCGTTAATTTTCTCTGAGATTAATTTGCAGATCTAAGACTTTTTCACTCCCGACATCTTTTTTTAATAGTCGCCCAGTTCTTCATTGAGGCTGTCACAGAATCATGATTTAAACGTCATACAGTCAGTAAATGTTTGGATGTGCGTTAAAAGACACAAAACTATAGAACGCATTTTCATGAAATATACGCTGTATTTGTCTAGCACATTAGTTTTTCTAGGAAATATCAGACCAGACTATAAAATAGTGCTCGGTACTGAAATAGCTAGCTTCTCCCCTGTTACATGGTAATTGGTACCTAACATAGTTAAGACGTGGGTGTATTACACTTCTGTCTACCCCGGAAAATAGGAAATGATGTGTTGTTATGTTGTTGATACATCAATCATATTCACACAACAAATCCCGAACCGAAGAACCTAGTGAAGCATGGAATGGTTCTTAGAAAAAATGCTTGTACGTACCCTCTTAATTAATTTAGCTACTTAATTAATAAAAATAGAAGGTAATTTTGTTTCACAACAGATTTCTTAAAAACAGGAAAGTTGTCTGAAAAATTTTTGTTTTGGAATAACATCGATATTTTTTTCTTTATTTTGATTAATTTCCATTTTTCACAGCCATTTCTGCGAACAGTTTTCACTGAAAATAAATATTAAGTTGACTTGAATCCTAATATATAAATATCTTTCTTAGGATGTGTAATTGAGCGTGAAATTAGATAATATGAAAATATATAATGTACAAAGTTATAATAATTTATACTTGAAAAACTCACCTATGCTTGTTAATATTTTGTTGCGATAATTTATAGTATTTCTTTCAACAGAGCGACAGACCAATATACATTTTTGCATCCTCATATTTGATGTTCCTCCGCCAGAGTGACATAAATCACTTTTCATTTCGAAAAATGCTGAATTCCTGTGAAATATATGGGACTTATTTCACAAGTTTCAACTGAAATTTATTTGACAGTTATCGTATTAACAGCTAATGTAGATACTAATCATTTCATTACCATTTATTTGTTAGCATCGATTAGACTATGACTTATTTACTTATAATATTTCATGTACTTAGACGAAATTATTACGTTAATAATAATATCAGCCCTGTATTATATACTATCCCACTGCTGGGCACGTTCCCCATCTATTACTGAGAGTGATTAGGCTCCAGTCCACCATGCTGGCCTAGTGCGGATTGGTAGACTTCACACATCCTCGAAATTCCTATAGCGAACTTCTTAGGTATGCAGGTTTCTTCACGATGTTTTTCCTTCACCATTAAGCAAGCGATAATTAACAAAGAATACACCCCTCATTTTTGAAAAGTAACAAGTGTGTGCCTCTGTGATTTGAACCTGCAGACATTCGTCTCGGCAGTCCCTTCCACACCCAACTAAGCTATCGCCGCTCTATACTATTACGTTAACGATACTATTATGCATAAATCCGTGCTAATATAATGCATAAAGGAACTGACTAAAAATAAACTCCATCTTGTTATGCGACATCGGTACTCTAAATTTACTACGGACAGTAATACGAGCCGCCCAAACACAAACACTGGAAAGTTTGCTTTGACACCGAATTCGTAACACCAGCGAAACTAGGCGAAAACTCAGTCTTCACGCTAACAGTTTTAAACAAACACCAACAAACAAGAGGAAAGCTAACATTAAAAGTGAAAAATTTCACGAATTGTTTATACTGCATCAGTAAAGTCTAAATAAAACATCAACTATTAACTCCGTGTTACATGTTTATTTTGTAAAATATACAGAAAATTGTGCTGAGAGATGAACATGGTTGGTACAGACCTAACGAATGAATATCGGTACAAAATCAGCCACAAAAATTCACCACTGAATATACATAAGCTGCTAACAAAATAAATACAAATTGTCAATGAAAACTAAAGCTAACGACCAATTTCACAAGTTTCAAGTAAATTTTATTTGACAGTTATGTATTAAACAGCTAACATAGGTAGTCCTTCTTTCATTACCATTTAATTGGAAGCACAGATAAAAGTGTTACTTTTGTATTTGGTCGCTTAAATGTTTATTTGATGAACGACATTTTCTCTGAGGTTGTTAACTGGATATGAGATTTATAATAGTTTGACATGATATTAAAAACGATTCATCATGAGAAAAGATATAGGAATATTAAAACAATAAAACATATAATTGGATTATTAACAATATGTAACAGATTAAGCTTTCGAGTTTTTGTCCACGAGAGTTATTAGACTTACCATAGATCTATCCTTCGGATTTTAGTCGTCACAACACTAGTTTATATTCTTATAGAACCAGTAAAATAACATTCCTAAATAAAAAAGAAATTTACTCTGCAATATAGGTGACACAATTCGAAAATTTTATTCATCTCAAAAGGGCAAAAGACAAGGAAATATTCAATTACAGAATTCGACATTAAGAAAATCATAACTTTGCCACTTTGTCATCTGACTACTACAGAATAGGACCCGAACTCTTCGTCCAATAAAGTTTTTATAATGGATTTATAAGTTGCGTAAAAACCTGGTTAGAGATCAATAAATGAGGAAAACGAAAGCTATTTTATAAATGATACACTAAATTTTGCAACACCAAGTCAACAAAAGTAAAAGAGGCAAAAGTTAACAAAAGGGTGAAAATAATTCAATTTGAAGAATAATATAGTATAATTTTAAATGATAATCTTACAAAATATAATGAAAACAAAGTTATTTAGACGCCAAAATAAATCGAAACAACTTTCTGTAACATGTCACATTTACACAACCTATTTGACATCTTATTTTATCTTACAAGATACCTATTATAAATTCAAAAGTTTGTGAAAATGATTTGATATTTGGATGTGCGTTAGAACTAAACGCAATAAACGCATTTGGATGAAATCTGGCACACGGGTAAATCATAGCCTGGATTAAAACATAGGCTTTTTAAGCCAGTAATTTTCTCCCGTGAGAAATAATGGCATTTTTATTCGGAATTTTAAGTAGATGGCACTGCTTTGGAACATTGGTAGTATGAATTCAGGAAAGGCTTATTACGAGCGAAATCGCAACCAATACCTAGTGTCATATAAATTTAGTGTTTTAATATTGTAGATTAGCATTTCATTCAGCACGTTTTTATCTACAAGGGCAAGAAAGACAATTACTTTGCTGGCAAAGATGTCGCTTCAGTGCAAAACTATTGTATTTAACTTTGCTACTTAATGTTGCTTAAAATTCATAGGTACAAGATTTCCTAGTTTGTCATTCAGTACTCGCGAGTTATGATCAAAACTTTTTCCACTTTATTATATTTATTCGAGTTAATGTAGTTCTTGGAAACTATAACTCATCATTTTCTATTCTTGCCACTACCTGAGGTCGAACTTATGTTTTAAGATTTTAACCTTTGCTTCAATTCTAAAATACAGTAATAATGTTTAATACGTACTTTCTTTTATTTTTTTTTTATATAATAGAAATAATTTGCACATAGAGGAAACATGCATATTTTCTTTTGCCTCATTTGTGAGGTAAATTATTTTTTTTAATAAAACGTCCACTTTATGGAAGTTACAACTTACAGTAATTACTACCTAAATTACTTTCTAGATTATGAAAATACTGAAAATCCTCACAGCCTCGATTGCCTCGGAGGCGTACTTTAGCGTGCGCGGTAGGATACAATTCTCTACGAGTTGACCCAGGTTCGAATCACGGGTCGGACAAAATGATATTGGGTTTTTTTGCTCAGTATCAGCACCGAGTCAGGAATTTGTGTACGATATGGAAATAGGCTCACCTCCTAACACATCATGGGACGGAACACATAAGCGAAAAGTGGATGCCGTGATAGCACATCAGCCTAAAATTTGTTACTATTTTTTACTATGTATCGAAATCGGCTATTGGGTAACATCAGAATATTTCAACTACCTAATCAACTCTAATTAATATAGAGCCAATCGATTATGATAGGTGTGCAACCAGTGTTCTATTTGGACAATTTATCGCTTCAATGACAAATTAAACAGTTTGATTGCTCGAAAACAAGCATATTCGTTTATAATGCGAGCTCACTGCAAACAATATTGACGCAAATAACATTTTTTTTCTTTTATATGTGCACAGTAAAGTGTCCCAACTGCACCTGATGGTAAGTGGAGTTAGATCCACTAGAATGTCGACTGACGAGAGATGATTACCCCTCGGCAGTCGACACAAATATGCCGGCATGTTGGAACCGGATATACACAGACTGATCCCGGAACGCGACGCACTTATGTGGGACACTATGTCGCTATCCAGGTGGATATAAAATGTATCCTAGCATCAGCAGAAAATTAATTATGATTCATAAGAATAAGCAGCAATAGGTGGTAAGATTTATGATATCGTAAAACTTTATAATTCTAATATAATAATATCAGCCCTGTATTATATACTTGCCCACTGCTGAGCACGGGCCTCCTCTACTACTGAGAGGGATTAGGCCTTAGTCCACCACGCTGGCTTGTGCGGATTGGTAGACTTCACACACCTTCGAAATTCCTATAGAGAACTTCTCAGATGTGCAGGTTTCCTCACGATGTTTTCCTTCACCGTTAAAGCGAACGATAAATTCACAAAGAATACACACATGATTTTAAAAAAGTCAGAGGTGTGTGCCCTTGGGATTTGAACCTGCGGACATTCGTCTCGGCAGTCCGTTCCACACCCAACTAGGCTAGCGCCGCTTATAATTCTAATGCTTTTTATGAAATTTTGTTTAAATTCAACCAAGTTTATTTTGTAACCGTGTTTCTTGAATTATTAGTTTAAATATTTATTACTTTTTACTGCCGAGGGGTAATCATCCCTCGTCAGTCGACATACCATTAGACCCCACTCTACTTACTATCAAGTGCAATAGAATCACTTTGTCATGCCCCTTTAAAAAGAGTTGGAAAATGTACAAATTTCTATAGTTTCATAAAAACTTTTGATGACAAAACGTTGTCACCAGGCCAGCTTATGATTCCTATAAAACCAACCGCTGATCTCGAGATTACTAAGATTAAGGTGGAGGGAAAAAGGTCCATAAAAAATAAATTGATCTCAGATCCTTCGGATAAATTGATTTCTTTAAGAAAATTTATAGTGTCAGCTCGTGCGTGAAGAAGGGAAGTGGAAAGCGTATCAAATATCGAAAGTGCTTGCTTTATCTAGCTTATCTGAATATGAGAATACATGCAAAAAGTTTAAGACTCTTACCTACTACCTCATAAAACTAAACGACCAATTTAAGTTGACCTATCTAGTCTAGCCCGCGCTTAATATCAAAGATACACTTATTGTATTTGTAGATTCAGCAAAACAACATTTTTTCAAAAATATAGAAACGATTTGTTTTTTTTTTTCACGACTGAACATCTACCTGGCTTTCACCCTCGAATCCGTCTTATCTGGGAATCGAACCTAGGACTCTCAGCCTCAAAAGACCCAAAGGTCACTCTTGTGGTACACATTGATATACATAGAAAAGTTATCTTATAAGGATTAATAGTATTATCAAAATAACAAAAAGTAAAGTCAACTTCGAAAACTACTACAATCCAAAAATAATTTTACTTTATATACATGCATTAACTTTATATTTGGAGTCAGTGCTAAGTTCAATTAAACATCGTATTCGTCTATTTGTTCGTGTATTTGGTTAGCTTGGCAGCCAATTTTAATTAGTTACCGACTCCACAAAATTCAGGTTCGTAGATGTATAAAGTTAAATTATTTTTAGTGTAGGTATAGTAGTTTTTGAAGTCGTTTTTATTTTAGTTCAAAGGTTTTATTTGTTAATCTTTCTGTGTTAATTATGAAAAGGTTTAAACAATACTTAGATATACGATCGAAGCAATTGCGGATCATTCGTTGTTAGTCATGAAATACTTCCTTTGTCTATCTCTGATGATTTCATCGAATTCTAATGATTATTATACACATAATACATCAAAATCTTCCCTGAAAATATACATTTAAATAACGCAAAACCCATTCAAATCAGATTAATAGTTTTTTAGAAATTCACGTACATAAAAACATATAAATACAGAAACTCCTTTTTTGAAGTCGGTAAATAACCCACAAAATACTCAGATAATTACCATCTTTATAAAATTACCCGTTTCCGATTAAATGTTACGATTCCCGCGTGTGATACAACTTATATTTATTAATAACAGAAGTCCGTCAAAATGAAAAGGATGTGCTATTTCCCAACTTTAATGTGAATTTAAATCATTTTGAAGTTCACAACTCCATTCTCTTATAAACTTCACGTCGGTCGGACGTCGAAAACAAATTTTTGTTCGCATAAACAGCGGCTTGGCAAAGTTAAATAAAGGTACGGAAATATTTCGCTTTAAAGTTGGTAAACTTAGATTTTATGTAATAAGGTTAAATGGTGTCATTGATTTCGGATAAAATATGTATAATAATTTTAATCAAAGTTTCGTATTTGCTTTCAGTGTAAATTTGCCTATAAACTGTTTTGACAGTAACTTATTGCTATAAATCGGACAAAGGGGAGCCAAAGTAATATTGCGACGAGCTGTTATTTCGCATACTCCGCGACAATATCCTTTGACTGACGGGACTAAATTGTACGAAATTCCAAGTTATTTTCGGAAATATGCTGCTATATTTAGTGACTGTCCTTTGTTGCTTTTTAAGAAATATAGAGCATATTTTCTAGTTGAGTATACATAATATATTACGAAGATAAAATAAATAAAACTATAATATATGATATTTATCGCAATAGATCAACCTGGTCTTTAAATTTCTAATGTATAAGAAATATCTAACAAGAATGTTTCGTATATTTTCGATTCAATAAAAATACTTACTTGTATTTATAAATATTTGAGTTAAGTATTTTTTTATTATAACCCCTTATTTTCATAATGCTATAAATTAGATTCGATTAATAGTCAAAGCCGTAGGGTCCGGCAGAGAATATAGCCTCGTTCTAATTCGTAACACGTTCCTTTAGATATTTTGGTCAGCCTACATCCATGTTACACGCATTGTATTTGGAAGAAGGGAGATTTGTAAATAAAATAGGATTCTAAGGGACAAACTCGGATTGGGTCATTGTTAGACATCAACTAGGTTTTGCGTTCTAACCTACAACCTACCCAGGTCCTAATATTTGTAGATCTTGTCGGTTAAGCTGACAAGATGAAAGATTCCAGACTTGTCTATGCTAACAGAATTATACTGTTTTTATATGAAACACTTTCTCCTGATCTTTAATTTACCAAATAGATATTATACAATTGATAGGTGATATAGCCATTTAGAAACGACCTAAAGTATACCTATATCATAAAACAGTAACACTATTAAAATACTTTTACTTCATATAGCTTTTGCATGCTGTTCCTCCTGCGTGAAAAAGTTTATCCGTGATAAATATTGTCCTCGGATAAAAAGTAGCCTATAGCACTCAGAACTAATGTAGCTGCCTATTAATGATAAAAAAAATCTCAATCGGTTTTGTAGTTCCTGAGATTACTGTGTTCAAACAAACAAACAAGTTCTTCAGCTGTATGATATATAAGTAGTATAGATTAGGATCAAAATATTGAAACCCTCAGTAGTAGAGGAGGCCCATGCCCATTGTGACAGCTTTAAAACGGTCTATATTGAATAAAGTTTTCTATAAGGAGCGAAATAATTGACTTTCGTCATGTATCGTAATGAAATAAAAAATTCATTACATGAACCCCGTAATGCATTTTTTATTTCATTTTATTTTTAATTTCCCGTAAAGCGAATAATTACAATTACTATCTATTGAAAATACATACCAATGATTTTGGTTTAAATTTTCGTGACATGTTTGAGCAATCAGTGTATGTACATGTCGTAGTGGATATTTATTTTCAGTTATTCAGACAAACACCCAGACTATTGTCGATGTTAAGTGGATTATGTCTGATTTTTGTTGCCCCTGTTAATTACCCCGATATCAAATAAATGGCAGTGATTTGGATATTCCCTGCGATTTTGAAAAATAGCTGTTTATTACTGTACAGAGATCACGTTAAACTTTTTAAGCACGACTGTGTTCACGTACATACTAATAGCAGAAAAGGAAAATGGAGGAAGACATAGTGTAATTCAAATATATAATAATAATATCGGCCCTGTATTATATAATGTCCCATTGCTGGGCACGGGCCACATCTATTACTGAGAGTGATTAGGCCTTAGTCCACCACGCTGGCCTAGTGCGGATTGGTAAACTTCACACACCCTCAAAATTCCTATAAAGAACTACTGAGATATACGGGTTTCTTGACGATGTTTTCCTTCACCGTTAAAGCAAGCGTAATTCACAAAGAATACACACATGTGCGATTCAAAATCACGACAAAATATATCAACAACTTTTAACGCTTACCTAAATACCAAAATATCTAAATAGATTGCTTGCATCTTCTTTAGATTACTAGTCCACTACAAATGAATTGCTTAGAATTTACATTATTAGAACAAATTTAACAGCGCACAAATTTTCACATCAATCAACTTCATCTATCAACAACTCGATGTCTCTATGGATGAACTGCTTCAAACGCACTGCATTGTGTTCACAGTTTAGAATTTACATCAGTATTTAGCACATTACTCGGCACGCAAATCTAGGTAATTTCCACTCAAACCAATTTCAAAGTCTATCTACAACTCACTCACTCCATGGTTGAAATGTTTCAAACGCACATGTGTTCAGAATAAGCAATGACGTTACGCTTCACTGCCCACCCCCGAAATTATACCGTGAACAAGTACCCATTATTAATAGGCTAACCATCAAATTCAGCTCTTTTAAATCATATTTGTCAATCGAATTCATCGTTCGTGTTCATATATTAGATACCTTTGTCCATTTTTATTCAGAGGTGTAAAAAAACGAATAATTCAAGACTATACTATTCGAAACGAACAATTCAAGACTATATGGTTCGAATCGAATGGTTTGCGATTATTTTGGAACAATATGTACTATCATCGATAATTCTTTCATTCATATTAAGATCTGGTTAGAGAAATAGTTCCAGAATATTGTAGTACGTGTTAAAAATTATATCTACAATTTCTATACCATAATTACTATACCACTTTATAATATCATATTCCTGTTACGAAAACAGTATTTCAGACGTTTGATTATACAAAGAAAGTTGTAGCTTCAAGTGGGGTAAAATACAATGTCGAGAGCTGATTACCCCTCGGCAGTTGACACAATTATGCCGGCCTGTTGGAAACGGATATACACAGAACGCGAAATACTTACGCGGGCCACAATAACGGGTTCTTACATCTTGTGTAAGTGGTTGCTATCAGGACGGATATAAAATATATCTACCACCAGCAAGCAATTTGTAAATTGGATTATATATTTTTTCTAATTCTTATTCAGTGAAAATTTGCAATAATCCCGAAAAGTAAATTAAGGAGGAACCATTAATTATGTCTGATTTAATTTTATAAACTTAATTTTTTAACCATATTTTTACAACACAGGATATTGTAATAATGAGCCAACGAGGTGTTAATACAAGAATATAAGAAATTAGCAATTATTGAAACACCGTTTTAATGCTCATAAGAGTACCATTACCTTTTGAATGTGAAACTTGAGATTTTTTCAACTTCCCATCATTATTGATACGAAGCAAGTCCTTTGTTGTATTCAAAGAGCGTCGATAGTTCGCGCTAAAAGCTCTTACATCCGCTACGTAAACGCTTTGACAGTATCCTATCAATTAGGGAATTGGAAGCAGATACATTTATTCTTCTTTTTACTTTTCAGGTAGCGATGAAGTTTTTGTGCCAGTCTGTGTTATTGTTCCTCAAATTGTAATCTGGATTTTAAAGAACGCAATTATCGAATGAAAGTGTATTTCTAGATAATTGAAATAGACTTTCGACCAGTTTCTTTTGGAAAACTAAAATAAAACTAACTAATTGTAAACACTTTAAATGTTAAAGAGCTCTTTAGTTGTTATAATAAATATGTCGTAATTTTGTTATAAAAAAGCGGCGATAGCCTAGTTGGTTGTGGAACGGACTGCCGAGACGAATGTCCGCAGGTTCAAATCCCAAGGGCACACACCTCTAACTTTTCTGAGAATTATGTGTGTATTATTTGTGGATTATCGCTTGCTTTAACGGTGAAGGAAAACATCGTGAGGAAACCTGCATACCTGAGAAATTCTCTATAGGAATTTTCGAGGGTGTGTGAAGTCTATCAACCCCTACTAAGCCACCGTGGTGGACTTAAGGCCTATTCCCTCTCAGTAGTAGAGGAGGTCCGTGCCCAACAGTGGGATAGTATATAATACAGGGCTGATATTATATAATTTTGTTATATATTTTTTTGTTATATTATATACACAGTACATATTTTTAATCGAGGAACTTTTTTAAACACTCGGCAGTTCATCCTTACATGTGAATAATAAAAATATGTGCAAAAGAATGATAAATAACGGAGTAAACTTCGAAAAAGTTTTTTAAAAAGTTTCCCAGCTTGTATGTACTGTGTATCCTTGTGTTAGCTACTTTTTTAACTTATCGGTCATTACGTATGAATATAAAATTTAAGTGTGATCCATTTTCCCTTCTTATTTCATGCACAGATAAGAAAGGTAGAAATGTCTAGATGTTGATTGTAGATACTAAAATCAGGTAAAAAAATAAAATCATATATTTTAAATTAAATTTTTTTCTGTCTTGACTGTTGTTTTTTTATTTGTTTAATACATTAATTCTTTATATTATTTAATAGACGAATGTGTTAACACCAACAAAAAGACAGATACAACTCAGGGACAAAATACCGTACAAATATTTCTTATTACCGATTTCGTTTCCTATATTTATTTTGAGAAATATATTTAGGACGAGAATCCAACATTGAACACCTTTTTTAAACAGATCTCTCGGTTAACCTTACATACAAATAATATATTATTATATTAATATAGAACAAAGAAAAATCTTCCAAGGGACCTGGTTTCCATAGCGTTTTCATGTAAGGCTTATGAGAAATTCTTTGTAAATAAACAAATAGCTCAAAAATGTATTAATTTTCGCTATCCCTTACTAACAAACGAACCCCTCGAAGTATTTTAATTGAAAAAGAGTACAGCCAGTGTTAAAGTTCTGATTGTTTTTAGCAATATTAAATAAATATATATGTCAATAGGTGTGTACATTGAAGTTAATATTTATTAAATATTGTAAACTAGATTTTGTTCGCGGCTCTACACGCGTGAAAATGTTTTTCCGAGATAAAAGTCCCGCTTCATGTTTTCCGGGACAAAAAGTAGCCTATAGCATTCAGAAGTAGTGTAGCTACCTATTAGTGAAACCATTATCAAAATCACTTTAGTAGTTCCTGGGATTAGCGCGTTCTAACAAACAAGTCCTAGCTTTATATACTAGTATAGGTTTTGAGGGAAAAAAATCGTACTATAATATCGCAAGTAATAAGTGTCGTATAATCGTATTCTATTATAAATTATATAATGTCAAAACAAAACTCGCCTACTATTTTTTCATAAGACAGTCGACAACCTATTACGAATATTTACAAGATAAAATATTTAATAAAAAGTTTCTTGCCCATGTTTTCGACCTATACATACAAATAATAATAAAGTCTTTTTACTTACATTCGGTTCATTTTGATGGATGATGCGAATGTATTTATCTAAACATTTAAACAACGCTATTTATTTTACGTATTCGGCAGAAATATTACGGGCTTCATTATGGGATATAGTGGCTCAATTTTATATAAAATAATGCTTAACCCTCAATAATGTCATATTGAGAAGGTAATATAACAACAAACTACGTACAACCAACTAGCGCTATAAAGTGTTAGCACCTTTTCTACGTATATAACTTTGTTCATCACAAATTCTCAATGTAATAGAAAATTCGCAACGACATTCGCCTTCCACATTTAAGAAACATACGGGTCTGAAACAGCACATAGACAGTTTCTTTGAGTTGTGGTTCCTCGATCCGCAAGTTGGTATCTTTATGTAATTAATCTTGGATACAATTAAGGATAGAAGTGCATTTAAAACTATCACCGCTCTCAGAAAGCAACCATAAATCATTTTATATTGGCAACAAAGACGTACCATCGTACAATATTAATTGTTTCAATATAATAAGTATTTAAAAATACTGATGTGTGTGGGAAAAATTTTCATATTTTGACTACTAAAATCTATTAAGTATTAAATTATTAAGCGTGTTCTTAAAGTGATAAAAGAGTCCGTACTAAAAGAGTTTACCCCAAAGATGCAGATTAGTAGACAATAAAGGAAAAATAAGTCAAAGTTGAATAACGTAAATTATATTCATGATAAACCAAATCTTAATAAATGCATGTACGGACATACGTTTCGCGAGTACCGATATTAAAAATGCACTCCGTGTCATGAATACGGGAGAGGTGTTTCTGCAAAATTAAACCATAAGTTCTTAGTAATAAATCATTTTATCTCGCTGTTGAAGACGCCACACCCAACTGCAGTTAGTGACTGCAAAAGGAAGATCTCCTGAGAATTATTAATGTACTTCAAGCGCTGCGGAGTCTCGAGACAATATCTTCGGTCTGTAAAGACCCTTACTTCTAGTTAATTCGGGCACAAGAAAAGTCTTTCCAACCCAAAAACCACATTAAACCTTCGCACTGCTGTCTGGTATTTATTTTGCATTCCCAAGCGAAATTGTTAAAGTTTACATACTAACGTGGATATGTTTCTGAGCACATATGTGAAGAGAAATTTGGCGACAGCATCTGTTATTATATTTTTTTTCATGCACGGCAAAGTGATCCCACTCCACTCCATTCAAATAGAATGTCGACTGACGAAAGATGATTACGCCTCGGAATCGATATAATTATTATTAATCATACAATTATTCAGTTAGTTATCAATCAATCAGCATGTCGTCGTCCACTGCTTAGTTATTATTATAGCACTGAGTTACTTATATTGTTTTAAAATTATGTTCCTAACCACGCTGTGTTTCTGTCCGTGCATTTATATGAGTTTTCAAGGTTTTTAATATGGCTTAAAGTGAATCTTTATGGTGTAGAGTAAGAATATGATTTCGCAGCTTTATTTTTTCCGATGAAATAAGTAATAAATTATTCTCTAGCAACACTAAAATTGTTCATGGTGACTTCCTTACATGCATCATATTTTTTTTTGCTTTTAATATTTATTTTTTTAGTTTTTTGTATAACACCTAGCATTAGACAGTTAGATACACATCTAGTTCACAACTATTAAATATTAACTTATTTGAACTTTGCTATAGTGATGTAAAAAAAAAACACTGATTATAACATTTATATTTTATCGTTAAAAATACAAAAATAATTAAAACTTAAATTGTATCAAAAACCGACATTCCTTATTTTCGCGTAGTAGCTATCTGTGGCTTTATTAAAAGCTATATTTTTTTCTGGTGGCCAAGGAAGACGCGTATGCGACACAACATTAGAATGTTCCAAAGGTACATACAGTTGTGATATTAATTCAGGTGGTATTGCAAGTGGTTGCGATTTTACATAAGATTGTTGTTGTGCCGAAATATAATACAGCTGATTTTGTTTAGGTTCTAAATTCCTTAATATTGGGGGTGCTTTGCTATATTCAAAATTAATGGGTTTTATCTGTTTATATCGAACATAACTTTGTGGGCCTGTCGAAACGTTTGATTGCGTTTTTGGTTGAATCTTCTGTCGTGGTTGTTTTTTAGTTTGTTTCGTCATAACATATTGTGCGTGTTTTTGTTGCATGTGTGTTGTTTGCTTCCCTGGCTTGTTTTGTTGCGTTTTGAAACCTGGTTCTGGAGTATTTCTGGAAAGCAATAAATAATTTATAAAATTTGAAAGGACTGTTTCCCAGAACATTATTTATATCGAATATGCTGAAAGCAAAAGCGGTAGGTTCATAAAAGCAGAGCTTCGCAATTAGATTTTATTTGTCGGCAATAAATATGTATGAAGTTGTTCTAATTATTTTTATATATTTTGTTATTATGGCAACAGTTTTTAAATACGGGCACAGCAGAGTGACTACTGCACCCGACGGTAAGCGGAGTGGGGTCATGATAGTCCACTGGCGTATGAGTAAATGTTTTATGTTCATCAATAATGCTTCACAGCAATAAGCACAATATCTGACCAATCTAAATTAGTTCTTGTAAAATATTACATCGTGAGTATCAAGCATACCTGTTTCGTGTTAAATCCTCCCATTCGATTTCAACTTCTTCAATTTGGTAACCTTCTTCCTCTGCCATTTTGTCTCGTCTAAAAGATATAGGTTAAATATATATAAAGATTTATATTACATCTAGATAGATAGAATATAGATTTATCTAAACATATTTAAAGTTGGATAAACATAAGTGACACATTCAACTTTTTTACGTTTATTCTGTATTTTCTGGTAATAGTAAAAACACAACCGGGAAGGGGCTACGTATTGTGCATGATTTAAGTGGGCACGCGCATCGTAAATGGTTCACGACGCGTGTAATATTTTGTATAAGGGATATTGGTACATCACTTACTCTTCAGAATCAGTAAGAAGCAGGCACTGGATAATGTGGCTCGCGCAATAAGCACTAGTGAATATAAATGGGCCGATACATTCGTAAGTGTCACTTAGTAGTCCAGTGAGAGCAATTCCAATTAGCACTTCTTCTTTCCCTACCCAAGTTATAAGTGGCCCGCCATGATCATTCTGTAACTCATCAGTCTTATAATCATCAAGCACTCACAGTAAGTCTACTGCTGATCATAGACCTTCTCCAAAGAAAACAACTTGTTAGAAGCGGTCTGCAGCAAAGTTCCTGTGAACTTTTTCAGGTTGTCTATTCACCTTGTGGACGTCCAAGGCTGCGCTTGTCGATACATATCTAAGTATTTATCAGTCCTTCAATATAGGTACACACACTTCCTCGCGCCTTTTGTCTTCGTATAATGTAAGGAATTGGAATTTGTAATTATGAAGAATTACTAAATTTATATTACTGTTATCAACACCATCATTAATTAGTGAGGTCAATTTATAAAGGTCACGTTTATTACGATATAATTATATAAAAAAATATGTTGTACCTGACAAATCCCTTGCCTCCTTGTATATAAGAATTTTTCAAAGGATGCGTTTAGCTGTCTTTTTGCTTCAAATCCATCAGTTCGATTACTGTGTCTTCTAAAATCATAATAGTCATATTCGTCGAGAGTAGTGTTAGCGCACTAAAAGAAATGATATTATAAGGCTTAATAAATAGTATATTTCCCTTTACACAAGATATACTACCATTCACGAATAAGATATATCATACATTTTTTTAAATTTTTTTGTAAATATTTGTTTGTCTCTGGTGAGTCTTTGTATGTACCAGAATTGCGATTAATGAAGAATTACTTTACTGTTTTTGGGATATTGATAGCGCTTGCTCTAGCAGGCCACAGTAATAATTTTAAGTTGACAAATGTTATGCCACTCCTACTTACCCTAGGGTCACTTGGGTCCATATTTCTTCTCGCACACTCAGCATTATTTGTTTCTCCGCGTACTAATAGTTCACCACCGCCTCCTATTTTCCCCTTATTGTGTACGCAAATCAGATATTTGTTAATGAGTTCCTCCGATATTAACTGTGTAGGCAATTTCGATCGACAATAGCTTTTTGCCTGAATCTTCCCCGACGCCTCACGCAAGTACGGCGAATTCAGATCATTTATATTGTGAACCTGAAAATTAATGTTACAAAGGTAAAATTCTACAATAGTTAATTTACTTACGTACTAATTATTACGTCAAATTCTAATTTTAACTTGCTTTTTACTAGTGAAAATCGCATCAACATTGTAACAGTGTTTTGCAAAATAGAACGAACAGACATAAATAAATAAATAATAATTTGAAACTTGTTAGTTTAGGAAAAAGTAATTATTTCCAAAAGTTACTTCTTTATTTCACTTAGCACCATACTTGCTCAGTACCCATAGTCTTAGATGTAGATTAATATAGTCTTGTGTTTATTTAATTCTGAAAAACAAGCACTATAGGACTTTAATTTGGAGAAGGGTTTCAAACCTAAACTAAGCTACGAGAAAATATAGTTATTAAACATGATACAAATAAATTCACCTGTCGTGCTCTAACATGCCCCCATCCTAACATAAGAACATCAATGCCCTCTGCTTGGTACACTTCTTCGTATAATATTTTCACTGGCGCCGGCGTATAGTGACAATGAAGGCGGTAGGTCAAGTCTGAGAAGTTGTAGGGTTTTTCCACAGTGGCAACACCGACATCCATGCTCAGCCAATGAATAGGCTTGGAGTGGTCAAATTTATAAGCTGTTTAAAACGAAATGGAACAGTACTTATAATAAAAATGTTACAGTAGCTAATTAGGTAACAGAAAATCAATTGAAAAGAGTTGCAGTAAAAATAACTTAAGATCCTCCCGAACAAATGGCCTTCAGCATCCGTTCCATAAAATAACAGCGCACAAGTTAAGAATAGGAATAAGCAAAGAATTATGAAAAAATTCTTTAAAAATCAACTTTAAGTCTTTTTGAAAATGTAAAACCACCAAAATGTTTTTTACTAAATTGTAAATCTAGTGTTGGTCGCAAATGAAAATGATGTGTACTTTAAAAGGGGATACAGATTTTTTATACTCGGTATTGGCGCGGAGTCTGGAAATATGCCCCATAAATGGCACCTAAAATAGCTAGCAAAATGTGGGTGTATTACACCTTTGCCTAACTCTGAAAAGGAAAAGGGCATGAAGTAAACTCTAACTACTACTCGATCAAAGGGTAACGGCGGTTGGTGAAAGAATGGCCAACGTAACCACACTTTAGTCAAACGTTGACACATATTCATATACGTCAGCACTCGGCGCCACCTACCACTGTTCCGCCTTCAAACACCGCGAACAAATATTCTAAGGTTTGCGCCCTTGTCACGGGCCATACGATTGCTTAATACTATATCTCAGAACTTGGATACATTTATATGTAACCTGTCAGAATTCACTGAAATGGCTCATAGATGTGTTGAAGTAGATTGTTAAAATTAAATCTGTATAACATCGCATTGGTTTCAACTGTTATGGTGTTATAATATATGTATAAATAAATAAAAATAAATAAATAAATATTCACAAACATTAATTCCAACATAAACACGAATTGACCTTTCGGGACGCACGTTTTAACAACACGTTGTTTCCATCTCTTGGTGCACTGATCTCTCTCAAGGTCGTATGTTCTGATGTATCTCCTGTAACCAGCTATGGCGTAAATCTTTTTATACTCTAGGAGGCAAGCAGCTGCCGTCAATATCTGGGTAGGCGATACTATTGCACCTCCACATAACCAGGAGTCTCCAATGTCGCGCCCAGAATCTACTGATTTAGTCAGTTCTGATTTAACGAAGTATACCTGTAAATAATAATAGCTTGATAATCTTATAGAATAAAATAAGTTTGGATAAGTATAATTAAGTTTTTTTTTTAATTTTCGATATCTTATTTTGTAATGATTTCTCCTTTTTAATTTTAATGTTAAATTCATTATCGCAATTAATTAATGAACTCGCAATTAATCTAAGTGTGATACTTTACTGTTCAACAAAACTCTCCAAGACCTATAATTTATATCATTTTTTTATTGCTTTGAATGATTGCTTCGAATATTCGCCTGATGGTAAGCGATACGACCGCCCATAAACAGTAGGAACAGCATCCAACACTTTGAATGACAAAGTATTATTTGGTTTACACTGCGCTCGCCAATCTGAGACATGAGATGTTAAGTTTTATTATGTCCAATAGTTACACTGTCTGCAATGTTATTTCAACTAGAACACAACAGTGACTACATATATCTATAACATTTATTCCAATCCGTATTACTGGGCCAATTAGCCAAAAATATATTATATTCATTTCATAAAAATAAGTTAGGTATGGTTTTCTGTGTTTGTTTTTTTTACTTTTATTAAATTTTAGGCCAAACTGAACCAATAAAACTTTTAGATGTAAAATAACGGGCAGTTTGTACAATATTATTTTCCTCGGTTTTCGCGAAATGTGGACTGAATCAACGCTTGAATTAAATATAAATAAATTAAAACGGCAAATAAACGCTTTCATTAGCCGTGTTTGAAATATCGTTGAACGTTTATTTACTCTAATTTTAGTAAATTTAACCATAAAAAACACACACGTCACGCCTTTATCCTCGAAGGGATGGCACAGGTGTATCGAGGCCGCACTATTTGCACTTGGTATGATCTATCCAATGATATGAAAAGGGGCGAGCCTGTCGCCTTATCGGGTATTAATTCTAGATCCCGTGCTGTTATAGAACATAAATACTCCATATCGCTTTGTCCAACCCGGGATTCGAATCCAAGACCTCAGAGCGGTGATCGTACTGCGCACGCAATACAACTACGCCATCGAGGCAGTCTAGGTCTTAAATTTAACAATTCAGTGAAATTTAAAACCTGGCTATTTGACATCTATCTAAATTATCAAATTAATTATGTATAATAATCATATTAACGAGCACTTACCATGTATTGCTTCTCATAAGGTGTAAATTTACCTCCGACTATCCTTCTGCTACATACACATACTGTAATCAAAATAACTTTGCCTATTTAATTTTGAACCGTATATATACTAAGAATTCTCGCATTATCACTTAAGATTTCGAAACTTGAAAATAAAATAATCATCTTTAATAAAAACGATACTTAACATTTTAACATAAAATAACAAACGGAAGCAAATGTAAGCACTTTAAACAACATTATTAAGGACTAAAAATCATTGAAATATTTTCATAAGAAATTAAACTTGCTCGTTCAAGCGTGGTATTGGAAACATTTCCGATAGAGAATTCATTCGATGACATTTTGTGATTAATTTGAAATTTGTACCGGTCAAGAGATTTCTTTTTCAAGTTAAACACAAATCTTAGAAGATAGTAAATTGTTATTCCAGTTTTAAACTTTGTAATATCCTTTCTGATCGCATTGTGTTTTAATCAATTTTACAAAGTTGTGGATTTGTTATCTTTCGTATTTAATTTTAAGTGGATAGGTTCCAATGATTTGTATATTTGTCAACTATCAATGTCCAAACATCAGGTACTGAATTTGAATAAAATATAACTATAACGGGATATCTTGTCTCGAGTTTATGAACTTAGAGTATTTCGACTTACAGTACGTCGCATCGTTATTCCGCCTTTGTGATTGTTCCATAATGAAGTCACATGCAATCCGTCGATGTTATAAGTCTCTAAGGGACTTGTAAGTTTTAATTTATTAAAATTGGCAGCTAAGTTTTATATGGAGAAGGAGTGCAATAAGCTAATATTTTTATTAATATACAGTAGAAATACACTAAAAACCAATTTTTTTTAATATAATACGTATATACTGGTTACCAATTTAGGAGTCGGTGACTAATTAAAATAAAACATTCTTTATACATCTGTTAATTTATTTAACTAGTTTCCCTAGCATTTTTAAACAAACACTATTAATAAACACACGCATATTTATCAATAACTTCATTGCCAATATCAGCTTTATTGCGTATAGCCAATTTTTAGCAAAGTTAATTGTATTTTGTATGATTATAATCTCCGATCAGGTAACGTCTTTCGCTAATACCACATAGTCTTCCATAAGGCCTTCAAAAAAGACAATCTCCTATTTAAACTTTCTTTGATTGTGTTTCCCACGATAATTTCTGCTCGTAGTAACTACGGGGCCCACAATAATCTGTTCTTCTTGCCCTGAAAAGATACTGACAATTTCAAATAATGTATCTATCCTAATAGTACCTGAGTACAAATTATGAATCCATACTTATGAATGAGAAAGTAACTTTGTCTGTCAAATGCTAAAAGGCAAAACCTAAGTATAAGTTAGTTTATTTATTAAAAATCCACAGCCCTTAATACTAGAGTGACACAATTTGATAGGCCAATAACGGATTTTCATTTTGTTTACACGTTTAAATAATAGGCAGTGAAAAATGAGAAGGTATTTCTAGAGGAGCGTTTGTGTGTGTGTGTGTATAGGCGTGTGCGTGTGCATCTTATTTATAGTAACTTTCAAGTTATGATTGCAGAATTCTTACGAACTGCTATCTAGGCCTCAATATATTAAAATTCAACCATTACGGTAAAGAGCAGGTCCCATTCTAATTCACCAATTTCAATTTAATTTCATTCAAGCGAATCGTCATCATCACCATAAGCCGCAGCATGTCCACCGCTAAACATGGGTCTTGCCCAAAAATTCCAGATTGGCCTTTTAGAAGCGAATCAGGTATTATTTTAAATTATAAATTTATAAAGTTTTGAAGCATTATTCAAGGCTGACAGAATATTTATTTTTTTATGTATTTATTGAGAATTACAAAATAGCAGAAATTCAAAGCAGGCGTGTTAACCTAAAAATATATTTTATAAAGGCATTAATATCTATAAATAATAGATGACGGTAATATGACATGGAATTCAATAATAATAGCATTTTTTTAACATGATTAATCAAATCATGCATATTATAATATATTTATATTTAATTATGACTTAGTGACTTTCTAATTTTATTTTTATTGATACGATCCGGCGGACTTCTAATTAGACTTTTTATCCCTTTTAATATTTTTTTATATTTACATAAACAAAAACACAGTATGATATTCGGTGTTCGCTTCTGGGCCTGAACCTCTATATTTGTTCGAAAAGCAATAAAGTCATTTAATACTGTTTTAAATTATCCATCTAGAAATATAGTGTAGTAAATAAAATTAAAATGTACGTTGTATAATATTAAAACTTAATCCGTCGCTTGTTCCGAAATTGTTTAACAATTCAGTAAACTCAAAAGGATCGTAAAATAAAACCTTCTTAAGAAAACAGGAATGCCACTCCGCCAGCTAAGCAAATAAAATGAAAAGATTCAAAACACTTACCACCACGTGCTGAAAGGAAACGCTTAATGAATTTCTTGTAATGCAATAAAACATTTTATGAATAAAAATTAAAGGGAAAAATAAAATATGATTTACATCTAGATGTTAAACTAAACATTCTTTGGTTTTAAGGACTGTGTGGAAATACATATGTAATTACAGTCAGGAATATTTAACACTAGTTCTTTCTCGCGGCTCCGCCAACGCAAAGATAATTTTTCCATGTCATGTTCTGGACTACTCTGCAAAGCCTTTTGGATTTGTCTACGTATATTGTATAAGAACAACTTCACAAACTTTAAAAGTAAGATGGAAATATAATCCTTGCATAAAACAAAATTCCCATCGCTTCTGTCAGTCTAGATGCAATAAACTCAAAAATTCGAAACGATGAAATTTGTTATGTAGGAAATCCTACTGAGACACTACTTTTTGTCCAGGAAAATATGAAGCGGCACTTTTATTCTGGAAAACATTGTTCACGCGGACAACACTACTACATAATCATGAACCAAACTTACATTTGAGCCCTCATACTGCAATGAATAATTCTACTGTGACAATAAGTACTGCTGAAAGTGTAGGGCCCTCTGCACCTCATGGACTCGTCTACGAGGAACGCAGTAGCCACGCCAATGACGTAAGGCTGTTTCCCGATCCACGTGACCAAAGGACCGCCATGATCATTCTGGAAAATGTTGACATTTTTATCGGGCATGGCAAAGTGAATATCACACTTGATGTTAAATGGAGTGGTGTACAGACAGAGCACTATTGACTGGACTTAGTTTGAACAATTGATATGCTGACTTGAAAATTATTGATTAAGTTTTTTCTAAGGACCTGTTAATTACGTTTATAATTAAGGCTAACGATACTATTTCTGTAGAAACATGTCAGTTGTATTAAACAGGTACCACTAAGCAGAAAATCAATAAGATTTATCGAGATAGTGTTAATATTCTACAAATCATAATTAAGTGTCCTGAATATGAAAAAATAAGATACCTGACAAATACCAGCCCTTCTTGAAGGTAAAATGTAAAATGTTTCATTATTCAGTGTTGTATTATATTTATTAAACCGACGAAAACTCTTTGTATCTACACACTGTAATAAATAATGTAATTATTGCAAGCAAAATATGCATAATAAAACTACTAAATAATATGAGATGTACTATCCTTGTATTACGTCAATTATTGTCAATTAATGTTTATTACTATTTTATAAAGGCCAATCTTAGAATCCAACTAGTTGGCCCAACATTTGTATTTACTGACCCGACAGACGTTGTCACGTCTTAACTATGAATTTGCAGTGAGCATTCTGTCAATCGCTGACAGTTATTTCAAACAATTGACAGTTATATAAAATTAATATTTTCGTTAAGTTTTCTTAAATTTTCTAATTTTCCGCGCAATTTTTAGATTTTTTTTTTCATAAGAACCTTCTCCTGACAATAACAAACACAACAAAAAAATAGTGAAATCGGTCCAGCCGTTCACGCGTGATGGCGTGACCAGGGGAAATAAGGATTCATTTTTATATATATAGATTACATCTCTATCGTGGATCGAAAAGATTTTGAAATTAATTTTTTTGTAATATTGTTTTGTAAAAATCACACCTCTTCTGGAACCATAGCATTTCGTAATTTGTGTTTTTCGTTACAACTTTCAACGGGATGGGAGAACGTTCTCACTATATTTCCATCGACATCCAACCGTCCATGCAACTGTATTATGCATATCCAGTGTTTGTTGATATGCTTATCGAATTTGCCACCATGCGGCTTGTACCCTGGATGGCATTCCTCTTTAGTTATAATGACAGATGATCCGTATAATAGGGTTTTTTCATTGTAATCTTTTAGATCTCCCTCCTGAAATTTAATAGCATCATTTTATACTATATTGTTTAAAGGAAACGTGGTTTCTTTCGCTGTAACATTAATCGCGTTTGCGTTTTTGGTTTCAAGATAATAATCAGCTAAATTATGGATATGTAATAACAGCTCAAATTCTATGGTTTTATAGACTTCATTATAAAACCTTTACTTACAGGCCTATAATATTGTGAGCTTCCCCAGCCCAAAGTGACAACATCTCTTCCAGGTCGTTGGAATTCTTTGTGGTAGTTCACGTTTATATAAGTCGGGATATAGGAACAGTGCAATAAATATGATCGATCCAGGAAGTCGTACGGGCTCTCCACTCTTGCAAGACCTACGTTATTCCAATTCCACCAATCGATCCAATCAATTTTCATCGAAAAATCTAAACAAAATAAGCAAAATGTCATATTATGAAAAGCATGCACCTAAAAAAATATTATTGTAGTGCTGAAATACTATATTGGGTGTTGTTGGGGTTTTGATTAAAACACTGGGTTCGTAACACAACCATATATAATAAATATCTTTTTAGATTGAAGAACGTCGAACAAAGAATAATTCTAGAACGCGAGCTTGGTGATATGAAAACATCGCATGAAAGAAGCCCATTAAGAAAATATATATTTGCAATTTTTATACCGACACTGCACCTTATGATAAACAAAATAAAGTCTAGAACTACACAATTATACTAATTAGTTATTGACAGTAAATTCCTCGGAGTGAAAATGGCTTTTCTACTCAGTATCAGCCCGAAGTCTCAAATTCGTTCTCGATATGGCGATAGACTCGCTACCTATCACATTATCGGACGGAATGTATGACGGAAAGTGGGAACACCAGTTGCGCCTCCATCTACCCCTTATAGGATTAATGGCGTCAGTGTGTATTTGTGTGTTTGTGTGTGTGTGTGTGTGTGTGTGTGTGTGTGTGTGTGTGTGTGTGCTAAAGAGAGGAAGCGATACATACAACTGGTTCAATTCTTATTTTTAACACACTGTAATTACCTAATCAAGCTCACCTGTGTCACGACACCACGCTACGACTTTCTTCTTCAGTCTTTTTGTACAAGGATCATCTTCAATCTTATCTGAACTTACATATTTCTTATAGCCAGCTATAGCATACACGAAGTGGACGTCATAAAGACAACTGGTCGATGTCAGAATAAAAACCGGATGTATGATACAGCCCCCGCATAACCACGCTGTGTACTTAATCGGGGATAATGGACTTTTTACGAAATATGCCTGGGGAGTGGACATAATCGTTAACAATGACAAATTACTGCTTTTGTAAAAAAATAAAAATGCTTTATTCATCACGAACATAGTTGCACTTATGATAAGTCAAGGTACAAGAAAATATTTAATTATTACTTAATTAGATTAGCTTATATAAACAAAGACAATTTATATTGAAAATAAAATAAATGAAAAATATACTTAGGAAACAAAGAAGCCAGCTCGGGCTGGCAGGGAAGAAAAACATAGTAATGTATATAATAGTCACTAAGAAGAAACCATTCTGTGAAAACAGAATCAAAATTAATTAGAAAGTGAGGCAGAAATTCATTTCTCAAAATAATAGTTCTAAAAAAAGAAATTAAAATTGGTCACCTAAAGTATTTTCTATATTTACCTTTAATATAATCAGTATTTACCTTTCAAATATATTATAAAGACAACCAATTTGGTTGACCATCACTGCTTTGTCTGTCTCTTCCGCCAAATATCAGTGCACAAGCATTGTCCTGATTTATTTTATACGAGCATTGCAAAGTGACTCCACTGTACCTGATGGTAAGTGAAGTGGGATCCAATAGACTGTCGACTGACGAGGGACGATTATCCCTCGGCAGGTCACACAATTATGCCGGCTTGTTGAAACCAGATATACACAGGCTGATCCCGGAACGCGACACACTTACGTGGGCCGCTATCTATCAAACACTTCAATTTATTGACAAGAGACAAAGTAATACACGAGATGAGAGACCGCTTATTCACAAATTAACGAATATTAAACTTGGGCAACTGCCCCAAGCAAGGCCACTTCGAAGTCTCTAAACTCTATTGAAATTCGGGAGAAGCCAGTTAATTGTTAAAGATTTAGACGTTATCGTTAACGACTTTGCTTTAGTCAAAAAGATGTGACATGCTGCGGTATCTATATATTTTTTGTTTTAATGGGTTTTAAGTTACAATGTATTATCAGGAAATACCACAATGTCTACTTTACCGTTGTTTAGATAGTGGACTATGATCTTATCAACTTTAAATAGGTTCGTTTAGAAATAATAATATATACCTACAGTGCGTAAGGTTAGTCGAAGGACATGTTTAAGGAGATTATTCAAAGTTCGATTTTCGTCCCAAGTATAATATACAGAATGATATATAATTATAAAAAATATAGAATGTTTTTTATATTATTTTTACAGGAATTTTAGCACCTATGTATGTTTGCCTTTCTAAGCCACATTGGTCCAAAGATCGTTGTAATCGACATAACCATTTCACTAACCCCTACATAGTAGAGATTACATGCTTTTTCCTCGCAAAAAAAAAGTTTTAAAGTATGAAGGGAAAAATAATACTTAAAAGTCATAGTCAAAAGTAAGGACCGATGAGATAGGTCAAACAAGTAGCTAGCACGAGGGCACACACACACATGTTAAAAGTTTCATTACAATCTGTTGGAGATTTACTGTGTCATTTACCATTATTTTATTGCGAATATTTTATTAATGAAAAAGCATTTAAAATTTAAAATATGAATACACATTGTTCTGTGGCGATTGAATTGACTTTTCTCTATATCACCTCAATTAATTTTATAAAAAAAAAAATATTAACTCGCTACCGGTTATAAGGTTTATTCGCAATACTAACAGGTAAAATTATTTTTAATATCGCAGCGCAATTTCCTGGGAGTAAAAGTAAGAGTTTCCTAACACTGCGCGACATTTAACATAACCGACAAGTTTTAATTTGATCGCGAAGTGAAACTAGTTTGGCTCTCGCTGCGCTGTAAAATAATTTTTAATGCTTTAATGAAGTTTTAAAATTTCCACTTCAATTAAATTTGTTCGCGGCCAGGACTCAGGCGTACAGATCTATCCGAATCTTTCAACTTTTTGTGAAACGCGGTGTGGCAAAGGACCTTTCGCATTATTAATAAAATAATGACCCATTCCAAAATTGACGATTTGTGGGAATCGTCAAACAACCAATTTGTGTTTGCGACCTTTTAGTTTTTTCCCATTTTTTTCATGCTATAGGTTTCATTATTTACCTATCTTTAATAAGCTCAATTTTATAGCAACTGCAAAAAAAGGTAGCAAACAAAAATAACTTTTCCGACGATTGCCACAAATTATCAATTTTGAAATAGGTCATTATTTTATTAAGAGTGCGCTTTGTAAAATGCCTCTTTTCAGTTTTCCCCACAGTATTGCCCTAATTACAAGAACGATACTATAAACTACTACTGATACTACTAAGAATCAATAGCTCAGGGTCCATAACCCTATTCCAGTCTGTGTTCTTTTATATTACAATGCAGAATCTAATTATCATCAAAACGATTTGCAAACCGCACTTATTACTAATACACGAAAGTATATTAGTACCTATATGTTATGTCGGATTCCCGTTCGTAGAATTTTACATTTCACATTAGTCCATTGAAAAGTTACATTTGGGGTTGCGTTTTTTAGAGGACGCAATTTTATTTTTTTGAAGTGTAGGGGGGGTCAGTCTAAAGCTAAAACCAAGTTTGTGGGGTCGCCACCCTTGTCCCACGGCCGCCATCTTGAAAATAAGGGTTGAAATGGTTTTACGATGTATCCCTTAAACTATTTATCTGACAAAAAATGTATAAACATTTTTGTTGCAAATTAAATTCTCTACAACTTTGGTCTTGTAACTTTTGTCGTAGAACTATAAATAAAAAGTTATAAGCGAAAATGTTAAGAAATTCAATGTTAAGCAATGTCCATTGCAACGTCATCAGAACGTGTGTTTATAAGGTTCATAATACTTTTTGTACTCTCATTAATACCCAAATACCCAAGGGACTATTAGGGAACAAAATAACATCTGCCTGCTATTATTATTATTATTTCTAACCTCTCTTATTGTAAGAATAGCTGATAATATTGTGTTGAAGTTGTATTAAGTAAGTTATTTATTAGCATTTTGACTTTTAAAAGTCAAAATGCTAATAAAAAAAAAAGTTGTTTTCACTAAAGTTAAAATCGTGTCTAAAATCATTCGAAATCGTCTTCACAATTAAAACAGAATAAAATACATCCGCACGTACAGAAATATGTAGCACAACTAAAAGATATAAGTTGAACGACAACTTCAACACAATATTATCAGCTATTCTTACAATAACAGAGGTTAGAAATAATAATAATAATAATAGCAGGCAGATGTTCTTTTGTTCCCTAATGGTCCCTTGGGTATTTGGGTATTAATGAGAGTACAAAAAAAGTATTATGAACCTTATAAACACACATTCTGATGACGTTGCAATGGACATTGCTAACATTGAATTTCTTAACATTTTCGCTCATAACTTTTTTATTTATAGTTCTACGACAAAAGTTACTAGACCAAAGTTGTAGAGAATTTAATTTGCAACAAAAAATGTTTATAATTTTTTGTCAGATAAATAGTTTAAGAGATACATTGTAAAACCATTTCAACCCCTATTTTCAAGATGGCGGCCGTGGGACAAGGGTGGCGACCCCACAAACTTGGTTTTAGCTTTAGACTGACCCCCCCTACACTTCAAAAAAATAAAATTGCGTCCTCTAAAACACGCAAGGTAAGGCCTAAAAAATGTAACATTTCAATGGACTACATCTACTAAGAACAGAGTAACAATTCAAACTTCAAAGCAATAGACAATAGACACTTTCGAATTTATAATATTAGTAGTATGTATAGTATGCACAGAGTTGGGCGGGACATCAGGGGCCGAAGCCAAGATACTTTTCTACAATGGTTTACACTAATAGAAAATAAAAATATAGGACATAAAGACATATCCTAGCAAAAAGTCTGCCGCTTGGATATGTCATACTATACAATTTCTGGAAATCTTTAAATAAATGACTGAATTTAAAAAAAAATACACTTCGAATTCAGAACCTCCTCCTTTGTCTAAGTCAGTTAAAATATTTGTCTAAAATGAAGTAAACTTTTATTTTAGTGAGAAAAGAAATAAAGCAAACAGGTGACTTATAGTTTTGAATTTGTTCACCAAATTGTGTGGTTGACTGTACACACGTAAACCATTAACCAGTTCACATACTCAAAACTTCGTAACTAACGTTAGGCGCGGAACTTTAGACTTCCTCGTCCGACCTTAAGGTTTTAAGACTTAATTTAGTTAGATTAACAAGTTCTAAAGGGCTGCGATAAATCTGGGATAACACGCGCTATGAAACGAAAATTAGTTTCGTGGGGTTTTATTTTACTTCGGTTTTATATCCCCCATGGGAAACATACCTGAGTTGAAATTAATTAACTTAGCCTACAGATATATTAAAATGAGTTTTCTAGATTGGGGTTTAGAAAAAATACTTTATTTAAGTTAGATAGATTTAAGTCCGATGCTGGTGGTATGATATATTTTATATCAGCCCGGATAGCGACCGTACACAAGGCGTTAAAGCCCTCCATAGTGGCCCACGTAAGTGTGTCGTGTTCTGGGATTACCCTGTATATATACGGTTTCTATAGGCCGGCATAATTTTGTCAACTGCTGAGGTGTAAGAATCTCCCGTCAGTCGACATTCTATTCTTGACCCCACTCCGCTTATCTTCAAGTGCTTACATAAAACAAAAAAAAAGATAGGGCACACCTGTTTGGTTTACAGATTTACCCTATCTATATTTTTTTGTTATAACTGAAATACTCTGAGGCCCTGGATTCGGATCCCAGGTCGGCCAAATGATATTTGGGTTTTTCTCCTAGCAATCATCTCGGAGTTTGGAATATGGGTCTGATGTGGCGTACACTTCGCACCATACTACATTATAGGACAAAACATACTTGGCAAAAAGTGGGTGTCCTGGTTCATCCCTGCATGCCTCTTCGAGGATATCATTGTGTATATGGTCTTATAACAGCATTCTTGATCTGATCCGTACGACTTCTCTTTGGAGCAACTTAGTTGCCGCCTGCAGCAAGTATTGCCAGTGTCTCCAATACTAGTACAGTAGGGACTCGAGTAAAGCCACGAACTAAACTTTAAACAGACTATATTTTTTATTCCCCACAGAGTGTTTTATTTACTCAGATACGTGAGAAGTCCGATGAGTTGATAAATATGTGTAAGTTGATAAATTGATTAATATGTCTCAGGGGCGTGATTCAGTTGGAGATAGTACAAAATTAATCTTGTGTTAACCTGTACGGCATTTTAAACTTTTATTAGACGAATCAGCATGGATTCTGGAGTTTGTGTCCTATATCGCGATAGGCTCATTCTCATCACATCATGGGACGGAACACACATAGCGAAAAGTGAATGAGTTGTGGCTCTACGTTTCCCTTCAGGGTTAAAATGTATGAGTGTAAGCAAAAAATGGAATTAAATATCTACAACCAAACGGAATAATATGATATTAATGATTTCTTATGTTTACGCGAATGTTAGACGTTAACGTTTATGTTAGAGTTAGTTACCATGAAGACTGCAAAGTCTTCGAAACGTCGGGAGAAAATAAAATACTAATACCGCGATAGAATCCGAAAATTAGTTTAATTTCAATATGATATTATATCATTGCATACGTTTCAAAAATATGTATGGTACAAAATATACTATTTTTATAGTATAGGCCTTCAAATGATCACAAATGAGTTATAGATTTCCATCACCCGAAAACACCCATAATATTAGAATAATCGTCAATAAATGACGGCCTGAAAGTTAAAGAAAAGTGATTAGGGAAGCAGCAGCAGTATACGGTCATACGGATACTTTATACACTTTTTGTTGATAAAACTTGCCCTCCTTTATTGCAGACATTATAAATAATGGCCTAAAAATACTAATAAGTACTTACTAAATATTATTAATTTGCAAAAGAAATTAACAATCATCACTATTGACCGGTTTTTAGAATTCAATACCTTTTAAAGTCAAACCACTGTAATAAAAGTAGTACAAAGCGCTTAAGTCAAAATTGCATATTTACTTAGCATGGAACGCGTTCAAAAATCCATAAACGAATGGCCTTTTGTTTTTGAGATTCAAAGCGCCGCGCGGCCCGAATAGTGCGAACATTTTCGGCAGCCGAATTTTATTGAGAACGTTTGATAGCTTGGC
This sequence comes from Manduca sexta, assembly GCF_014839805.1. NCBI lineage: Eukaryota > Metazoa > Arthropoda > Insecta > Lepidoptera > Sphingidae > Manduca > Manduca sexta. The sequence goes on along the minus strand of NC_051132.1, from coordinate 136,311 downwards.
TTTTGCAGTAAGCGCACCTAATATGGACAAAGGATGGAAAATAGAGGATAATGTGGTTTTTTATATTTTTTCTGGATTCAAACTATTGCAGTTTCAAATACAGCCAGTGTTACATGAATGTAAAACAAACAAAACAAACTTGTTGAAACAACGGAACACGAAATTAATTCCAATTAAAGTTAGAAAAGTCCAAAGCCTCATTTTTAAACTCTAAAACTCATTTCAAGGATAATTATGTAATTTCTAATGAATGTGTCACCAAACAAATTGTGACACTGTCATAACTCACATCACATTTCTTAAACAAAAACATATTAATTCAACGTAAATAGGCGAACTCAATATAAACCACATGTTCAAAATTAATTTGAGTCTCGCTGTATAATATTCCAAATAAATAACAGTAATCATTAGCTCAGCGTTACTGTCATTAACAATTCGAAATTAACTCGACGCGTCACGAAAATAACATTTAAAATCGTTCGGCACAAAATGAAACTGCTCCAAATGTAATAATCATTATTTAATACGAACGTAAAGCATTATTTACGCTGCGGTACTTTAGTCGAAGAATAAATTAATTCAACCGTCTGGGATTTACTGATGAAAGATTATGTTAGCTCAGTGGCATTGATTCTGAGCTAAATCTGATATGGTGAGCTGAGAATTGTCTAATGTCAACTCTTGGGTATCTCAAATATTTAATTAAAAGCGATTGTTCGTAATTTAAATCAAAATTAAAATCATACGATATACTGGTTCAAAACTATGCACTTAAAATTCATCTATTTTTCGGATTTATCGCCGTTTTTATATTTTATTTTTTCCCGACGTTTCGAAGACTTTGCAGCCTTCGTGGTCACGGGGGGAATTTCGTGATTTAATTTTAATATCTTACACTCGCGTAAACATAAGAAATTACATTGCACTTTAAATTATCTATTGATATAATATTTTTAAACATAATTACAAGAAGCACTTGTATAATTGCGCCATTTGAAAATGAAATTGAACATAAAAGAAAAGCAATTTGTCAAAGTTACTGAACAAAACATGTGTGTTGAAAGAAATATGACAAGATCTGCGCGGAATTTTATTGAATTCCTTTGATATATTCCATTCTCGCTTGCCGGCTGCGAGATATAACCATTGTCCAAGTTTTTCAAAGGATTAAAACCATGCTTAAAAGAATAAAAACTCATTCGGCGTGGCTTTATGAAATGGAACTAGTATTTAAAATTTTAATAGATTTTTCCAATATTCTTTTCAAATAATTTGCAATATCTTGAATATCAAGATCATCTTGAGTGTGAAAAGATATTTTGGGATAACTTTAATGGGTTTATTTTTCGTTGAAATTAAATTACGTTGTTACAAAGAATCGAAATGTCAAATTATCATTCTTTCGCAATGTTGGCTCCTAACTGCGTATTTAAATTATATAATTGAAATTCAGATATCGCAATTTACATTTGACTGGAGAGTGAACTACGCGTTTAAAGCTGCTTGGTAGTTAACACTTTGGATAATGTAATCCTGTACTTAATTATAATTAATATTTCCAATAACTACATACACAATAGGGTACTTGTCTGTTTGTCATTACTTTATATGTACCAGTAAATAATACGAAATAGAAGGACTTCTATGTAAACAGTATTAAAATCGTTTAAGAAATTCATATTGAAAATCTGGCTACGTGCAGAAGTCGGCGCCTAGTGGTGAAATTACTATCTTTCTTTCGTAATTCGCTATGAAGTCACATGTTAGTATTTCGACTCTTCTGTTTCTTGATACTTTTCCTTTCTACCGAATTTCAAAGGCTTTTAAATTGTTCATTGTTTATCGGATTTCAACGATTCTGGGTGAAAAATTAAATTAAAAAACAATAATGAGTGAAACACCCTATGGAATATTTTTTGTCCCGCAAAACTATTGTTAACAGTAGTGCCACTTTTTATTTGTACATTGCAGGAATTTACGGACCTTTCCCACCAGTATATCGAAGCCATGTTTTTAATACTAACTTACCTAATTTATTATTTGTATACCAACTAGTACTGTACTACATCAGTATAATATAATACTTACATACATAACATCACGCATTTATCCCCCGAAGGGGGTATGCAGAGAGCGCAACTAGGGCCCCACTTTTCGCCAAGTATGTTCCGTCCCATGATGTGATAGGGGCGAGCCTATCGCCATATCGGGCACAAATTCCAGACTGCGGGCTGATACTGAGCAGAAAAACCCAAATATCACTTTGCCCGACCCGGGATTCGAACCCAGGACCTCAGAGCGCTATTGTACCGGGCATGCAATACAACTACGCCACCGAGGCAGTCAGGCAGTATAATATAATAAAATATAAATTAATAAAACAAAGAGATTACATCCTTAAGAGTCACAAGCAGACGCACCACGTAATTTCAACAAATGTTTGATAACAGAATGCAAATTCGGTCAAGCAATATCCAGTTTCACAACCAACCACTCCACAGAAGTTGATTATTCGTTTATGAGTGCTGTACTCGAGCTCATCATAGTTTTGGTTTATTCCGCATACCACTCTCACCAGCCTAAAAGCCCTGTACATCGATTCGATCAGTTGGAAATTTCGTTCGCATGAGAATGTAATCAAGGCTTGTTTTGTCGGAAGCACAAATCTAGTTGGCAACTGAATACAAAGCTACTGAGTATACTGTTTGATAGTGTTATTTTATGAGGAATTGAATTATTATATTGGCGTGTGTCAGTTGTAGTTATATTTTATCTCCATGGTTTTATACTTCTGTAATACACTTTTATTGAACTGTTGCATAGCGTTTTCTAGGCGACAGCCTAGTTTTGTGTGGAACGGAGTGCCGAGACGAATTACCACACGTTCGAAACCCAATGACAAAAACCTCCGACTTTTTTTAAATTATGTGTGTATTCTTTGTGAGTTATCACTTGCTTTAACGGTGAAGGTAAACATAGCGAGGAAATCTGAATACCTGAGAAGTTCTCCATAGGAATTTTGAGGATGTGTGAATTCTACCAATCCACACTTGGCCAGCGTGGCAGACTAAGGCCTAATCCCTCTCAGTAGTAGAGGAGGCACGTGCCCAGCAGTGGGACTGTATACAATACAAGGCTGATATTAACATTATTATAGCTTTTTATACAACTGTATCGTGGGTGACAAGAAAAACTGGCTTTTGTTTTATAATGTAAGGCCGGCAGATGGTAATTTATTTGTCAGATTGGAAATATTTTTTACATCTAACTACCTTCCGTTCCCTAATAATACGAAAGACTTTTTTGTGGATTAGTACCAAGAGTCCAGGAATTTAACTTACAAATCTAAAACGAACCTGACTTCACGAACTTAGCTTTTATTTTAAATGTAGTAAGAGCTCAGAATAAAAACCAAGCCAACCCTCATAATGTTCTTCATAATACGTCATAATCTTATCACTCCGCATTACCAAGCAAAACTTTACCTAACAACATTACGTCGACTTTGAAATGAAAAATTCTTCACTCCATTTGCACTGAGACTGCATCAACATGAATATTAAATAAACTCGCAAAGGACTGGCCCGTGTAAATGCACTATTCTCTTAATACTTCATCATAACATGCCAAGATCTCTCGCTTGCATTTCGCGTCGTGATTTTTCTGTATTCTAACTAAATACGAATTTTTGGTTGTGTCCAAGATATCAGATATTAGCGAGTATAACCATCGAAATTATATTTTTTGCTACTTATTAATAGATAGATTGCATATCTATCATAAATGTCTTAATGATGTGGGTATTGGGTGCGGAACGACACCACTCGGTGGTCCCGGGTTCGAAGTTCGGGATGGGCAAAGTTATATTAACTTTGCTGGTCAGGACTTTTGTATTTGTGCTTGATATCGCTATGATAGCGCCCCCTATAGCATGAAATGCGAAACACGTGGCGAAAAGTGGGTTCCCTAAATACAAGGGGCAAAAAATCACTTCTGCATCATGCAATGGCTATGTCGCTCCAATCCATATTGCAGCTAGGAAATCATAGTTAGAAGTAAAAAAACGAGCCAACTTAAACTTAAGATGGTTAAGTGTGATGTAAGCGATATTTCAATAGACATATTTTTTTACAAATACTCATACATATTTGTATAAAAAGCAATAAAGACGTTTATTTTTCATGAACAACATCACAAATTTAATTTACCAAAGTTAATAAAATTCTTTATTAATATGCAAATTCAAAATGTTTCACTATCGATATAGGTAGGTCTACCGTTCACCCTAAACCTGCAAACAATTCCGCGGAAACCTACCACTTTATATCACAACTTATATTCTCTATCGTACAAAATGAAAATGAATGTTACCATTTTATTTCTTTATAATAATTTGATACGAATATGAATTGAAAAAACGAATTTTAATATTAATTATGTCGGTCACTACGTTGTCGATGATTTCGCATCCTTTTAAAAACTAAGACCGATGTTTTGTTATAAAGAAAGTTATTTTCACCTTATTTAAAAAAATATATCTCTCATTAATTATTTTGCTTATGTATTATAAACACTATAATAAGTTAGAAAAAAATTAAATAATTAACCATGTCTTTACATTTTCTTTTTTGTTTATGTCTTCAATTACAAAAAAAAAAAATATATAAATATTTTTTCTTTAAGATAGAAAATAATAATATTTATTTAGTCCCGCTGTTTTCTATTGAATTAAATACAAAAGAACTGTGCTTAAATTTTATGAAACTCGTGTTCCTGCTTATAAACAGATTATGCAATGAGTCAGGTGTTAAATAACTCTTCCGTGCATTAATTCTTTCCCCTATTTCACTCTTATAATGAAAAATATTTTGGTTTAAAATTCATACAAAAATGTTAATACTTTTGCTTATATTAGCCAGTCACAAACGCGACTAGCCGTAGTAAGTGAAATTAACAAAAATGGCTACCATAAAGTAAGTAAGTAGGTTGGACTCAGGAGTCAGGACATACACACACTACTACATAACCCTACGGTCATTATGTTGGGACCTTTAGTGTTCTTATATTAAACCAGTAATTATCAAAAGCAATAAAGAAGATTTTTTCATGAAAAGCATCACAAATTTAATATACATAACAAAGTCTATTAAAGTAATTATTGTTGTTAAAGCCGTTCATACCGAACCACAGCTCTCTATGAGTTTAAAGGCAGAATGAGACATAGCGGGCTTCCTAAAAGATTCGCATACAATATTAATCTATCACCTAATTTATTTATTCTAAGTTTACAGTATATAATATCAAAACACTTACATATCTAATCTAAATCTAAGTATGTTAGTGAAATAAAATTATATTTATAAATATTTATTTATTTAAGGACCTCCAACAAAGGATACACGAATAAATACAATGTCGTAATATTGGTACAATTAACAATGTGACGTGCCTCTTCAATTATAGGAGACCACAGCGTACAAATTTATATATTAGTACAGCGGCAAATAAATTAGCTTGTCGATAACGGCATTACAGTAGTAGTATTCTTAAATACTTTCTGCCGCACGAACACAAACACAATTTAAATATAATACGTACACGGGTGAAACAGAAACGAAATGAAAGTTCGCAATTAAGGAGCGTATTGTGACTTTTTCTATGACCGTTTTTCCACTCGAGCTATTTACATTTTCCTTTGATAGGCAAATGCGGGTGCAACGCAAAAACTCCGGTGTGGTTAATTAAAAGCGGCTATTTTAGTAGCAAAGTTCAACGCCATTTACGTTGCAGAGCGTCTAGCGCTGGTACAAGCGTGTGGTTTCGGTTTAAAGAATTTTGAGTGAAAATGAAGCCGTAATCGTGCTTGGCAAATATGATTTTTTTTATTAAATATCATAACAAGTTGCCGAATAAAGGTTGTACTTTAATAATGTTTAACTTGGAACAATATGAAATATATTGTTCGCTGTTTTTTAAACACCCACACGAACCTAGCAACCAATTTATAAATAAACGATGTCAATGTTTTTATAAATCGTTCGCAATAATCTAAAATTCGAGCGTTTATTTGTATGAAATCTATACATTTTATTAAAATCAATCGAACGTTCAGAGACAAATGCTCCAAAATGTTTCTTCAGAAAAGTCCTATAAATTCATATTCTCTACAATATTTTGTTCGGATCGCTTCGTATCGTCTGTAAACTTTAAAATATTCGTAGGAAGCATCGCTTCAGGATATGACATTTTCCTAACTTATCAAATATTTCCCACACCAAAGCGTGCAAAGTATATTGATTTCATAAACCTTTACGAACATTTTAATGTTCACAAACGAAAACAGCCTTAACACACATAATTTAATCCAAGCCTCCATGCAAAGGTTTCAACGCTTAATTAGGAACAATAAACCACTGTAGCCCCATAATAGAGCTTTGTGCTCGCAATTAGCACACGAGAAAGCTTTTTTCATTCGTTTTATTCAATTTTCATCACTTATATTTTATAGTGAATGGACATCAAATATTTACACGTCGTTTTAGTATAATACATGTATTTTTCACTTTGTATATAAAATTTTTCGAATGCTAAAAGAAAAATAAATTACATTTCGATTTATAATAATGGGTTTTGATAGTTTAGAATTATATACTTTGTGAATTTAAATCTTACTAATATTATAAATACGTAAGTTATTGAATAAAAAAAAGCGGCGATAGCCTAGTTGGTTGTGGAACGCATTGCCGAGACGAATGTCCGCAGGTTCAAATCCCAACGGCACACATCTCTGATTTTTCAAAAAAATTATGTGTGTATTCTTTGTGAATTATCGCTTGCTTTAAAGGTGAAGGAAAACATCGTGAGGAAACCTGCATACCTAAGAAATTCTCTATAGGAATTTCAATGGTGTGTGAAGTCTACCAATCCGCACTAGGCCAGCGTGGTGGACTAAGGCCTAATCCCTCTCAGTAGTAGAGGAGGCCCGTGCTCAGCAGTGGGTAAGTATATAATACAGGGCTGATATTATTATTATTATTAAGTTATTGAATATGTTTTGTTGTTTCTATGTTTGTTAGAAATAAACGCTGTAAACTGAACAGATTTGGATGAAATGTAGCACACGGGTAGACCATGTCCTTGATTTAATGATTAGGAGACCACTTTTTATCCCCATAATATACATAATGAATTTTTATTCGATTTTTTTAATATTTATTACTGGCGTTTACAGTGTTTACACAATCTTTGTAGTGGGAAAGGCACAAGTAACCTATAAAAAAAGAATCCTTAATTTCTGTGATAGCTAACTAAATTCAATATCTAATTTATAGATATCCATGATATCATTTAACATCTCAATAACATACATTGCAAAAACAATTAATAAGTAATCAACAACTATTATATTCCGGCCAATACGGAATTATTTATTCTATGAATAAATGATCCTGCGGTGAGCTAAATCCGATTCGATGCGATTAATGGAATCAATTTTCTCATAATCGCTTCGTCACGCATTAACAAACCACAATCATCCCCAAATGTCCGAACAATAATTTTGTCATATAATTACAAACAATAGTTATTTTCTTGAATTAAGTTCACTTAATATAATTATTATTAATTTTAATGAAAATAAAAACAAATAAATTCCTCTATGTTTATGAATGTAGTTTAGTCTAACATATCAGTCAATTAGAGAGAGATTAAACCCAAACACACAATGTATTAAACTTTCATTTAAACGCCAATGAGGTAATGCAGGATTACTGTGGTAAGGTAATAAATGCTAAGACCGGTTTCTCATAAGACCGAAATGTTAAAACGTATTATGCTGGCTATACATGGTAGAGCTTAGGAAAACACGAGCGTAGGGAAATTGACGCTAGGCATTTTATTGGTTTGCATGACGAGACGAGCTTGCCGTTCGCCTGATACTAAGCAATACGCCCCCCCCCCCCCCATAAACAGTAAAAACACCATCCAATACCTTGAATAACAAGTATTGTTGGGTATTTCACTGCGCTTGTCATACTGAGACATGATTATGTCTAGTAGTCACACTGGCTACAATACAAATGCTACCGCCTTAACGTTTGGCAATGCGGCCAGCATAGACGAGTTCTGTAAAGCTTCTTACATGTTCCGCGCTGTTAGCAGTGCTGTCGGCTTGCCAAGACGAATTATCTGTACTTTACAAGTAAAAAATCTGTGTAAATTTTAGTTTCAGCGACTTTTAGGCCTCAATTTTTTTTTTGTTTGTAAATAGTGCTCTCATTTTGCTAGTACGTAGTATTTATATATTAAATATAAATATTAATAAAATCTGTGTTCTATTTTTCCGTCGACATATTTTTGTTGGCCCAGTATTAACATTTTAGTTTGCAAAAGCTATATTTTCTTGTTTATTGAAACCGGAAAATACATTTAAGTTACTGAAAATTTGTATACATTTTTCAGGAATTGAAATTTTTTTTAAAAATATGTGCATCCACTTCAAATTTATAGAATGTTAAAAATCTATATTTTCATCACCACTTGCTGTAACTTTTTATTGAGTATAATTGAGACAAGCGATCGCGGGCGACTGCAAGTTATGACAAGCTTTTACTGCCCATGTTGGCGCTTGCCTTATCTAGGCCAACTAAGCTATAGACACCGAGCAATGGCAAGGCACGAATTCACCATCTACACGTTGGTATTGGCCTTCACGTGACAAGGTTCGGCCAACGTATATTGCCCGCTTGACAGCAGTGGCGACGAATAAATTTTTTCGAAAGAGAACCCTATAGTCCTAATAATATGCAAAAAGCGGTCTGCAAATCGTTCTAATGATAAATAGATTTAACATAAATTACGAAAACGAAGCCAGTAAGAGTCGGGTAATATGGACCATTCGCCACTGTTATATAATACACATTTGATTACCAAATTTTGTTTAAGAGAATAGTTGATAATATAATTTGTAGTGGTCGCCTTAACTTTAAAGTATTTTACAAGTAGCATTAACTTAGTCGTAAGGAAACACACTCAGCCTGTAAATAATGTAGCTTTTCAATTTCTTTTCTTTTTTAATTCATCCAACAACAAATATTTCCATGCAAGATGTAGCTACGATTATCCGTAGCAGTCGTAGCATTCTTATACTTTTTTCGACCTATATTTTAATTTCATTACATATATTTTCGGAGACATGTAGCTACAATAATATAGTCTTTATTTTATCTATTTCATTGCCATTACTTAAACAATATAATAATAATAATAAATTTTATTATCATTATATTAAGTAATAATAAATATACCTATATATCTAAATTTGTTTACAATTAAAATCTTACTGAATATAAATTAAAACCTGAAAGCAATATGAAATTTTACCAGGGATATTCAAATATATCGAGCGATAGCCTAGTTGGGTGTGGAACGGACTGCCGAGACGAATGTCCGCAGGTTCAAATCCCAAGGGCACACACCTCTGACTTTTCTGAAAAAATCAGAATTTATCGTTCGCTTTAACGGTGAAGGAAAACATCGTACTGAGAAGTTCTCTATAGGAATTTCAAAGGTGTGGTGGACTAAGGCCTAAAGTAGTAAATGTCAATATATTATTGATTATAATTATTTGGTCCAAGTTCTTAACTAAATAAAATGTGATTTATTGATTATATAAAACGTCCAGTTCCTTTGAAAAAATCTGATTATACTGTAACTGATTACTAAATTCCTCATACTTTGCACGTAGTTGATTGGGCGTTAATTTAGTTTGGAGCGGAGCCAAAACATTGTACGCGATAGAGCCGCCAGATGTTTGGTGTCGCTGCCAAATATTAAGCCACAAAGGATTTTACTCTTTGTTTTATTTGTACAAAAGTCTCATTTTACTATTCAAAGTTTCATTTTTCCTTTTAGGTATTACTAATGTTGCTTTTAATTGTGCGAAAAAATCTGAAATGAATGTTCCGTTGTCTACGTTTTCGATTTAAAAATAACTTGTGTGTTAAATTTCATCCAAATCGATTAAATAATCTGGCGCTTACTGTAATAAGATAACCAAAATAACTAATTACGTTTATCAAATTGATCTCATTATTACGTCTGCGCAAGGAGTGCTCGCGTAAAATTCTATTCCTTCCTATCCGTAGTTTATATAGCAATATGTAGATGTATTTAATTCATAAATTATTTAAATAACGACAAACCAAGTATATTGGATATGTAAACCTTATATATTTATATATATATTTAATTGTCCATTTTGTTTAGATGTAATTTAGTAAGAACATACATAGTTTTATGTTTATTATTTTTAAAATAGATTCAGTTTTTTTTAAATATAATAAACAAATAAACATTGCTATAAAATATTAATTTAAAATGTTGGTAGAATTTTGTTTTTAATTCTTGAACTTGTGTGGAATGCATTTTATAATTTTAGTATATTGTATCGATGCTCGAGTGTAATGTGATTGATCTTTTGCTATCTATTGTTGCATACATACCAAACTTACGAGATAGACCGAACTGAATTTAAAAATATATTAAACATCGTACATAGTAGAATCCCACTCTAGGGATCCATCCAAACCAGTAATATTTTATTATATTTGCAAGCGTTTCCACGCCTTGCCTACGAACAAGGTGCATCGTTTGCGACATACGTGTGAATATTCCGTAATTTTTCTATTGAGTTATAAAGTTATTTATGAATATTTGTCATGTCAATTCTGCAAAAATATTTAAAAAATATAATTATAATATCAAAACCGCTATAAAATCCGTAAAATAGTTTTATCTAACATTCGCGGAAACATAAGAAATCGTTAATTTAAAAAGTGTTATATCTAATTTATACCAGTTTGCAGTTTGCAATTAAAGCAGTAGTATAAAACTTCTTGGGATTCATCCAGACTCAAAAATATGAGAACGGAAAGATGAAATGACATAACGAAGTTATAACAGACATTCCTCACTTAAGGAAACTTAAAGCGTAAAGACTTACCCCCTTATTCATAGACGTTATTTATCTAAGGACGGAGCATTGCTGTAATAACAAGTCTGCTTCTCAGCTTTGTCTATCTGACAGCCAACTAGATTCAAGTTGTATCTCAATATTAACCAATCACAATGGCCCTATGTCTACGCACTGCGAAGGCTGCCATGCCGTCAGCACTGAGAAACAGACTTGTTATCACAGCAACGCTCCGTCCTTAGATAAAAAACGTCTATGAATAACGGGGTTAAAATACCACTTATTATAGTCCATATAACTAGCTATACTGTAAAAGTAGGTGCCCATCCATTCTATATGTCCATACCCAATAATTAATTATGCATATCGAGTCCCTTTCCTCAAAAGGGCCGAAAACCATTTATACGTATCGCTTACCACATTACGCACCTGGAACGCGATAATGATCCCCTTCTTCGTCGAGCATAATTATATAAATAATATTATAAACAATTCTGTAATATATTTTTATAAAACATCAGGCAGTTAGTCGCCACTCGCTAGCGATACCTGAGAGCAATTAAAACAACTCGGTTAAAGCAGTTGGTTGGAGATAGTAGCGCAACTTTGCATTGATTCTGTGTCGTGAAACATGGTCCTTGTGAAAAGAAATCGAAATAAAACAACTGTATATAGATATCATTTTTATAAAATAATTTACTAGGATATTTTTTAAAAAAAACCGGTTGGTATAGTAGCAAAATAAGTGTGATATTTTAACAAATATAAAAACAGTAGTTTTTGAGCATTCATATTTATAATTAATACGCACTAATAAATTGTTTTTTAATAAATATATTTCTAGTAAAAGATCCTGGCGAAGGATAACTATTCGCCAAATTGTCAATAATTCGTTTTCAAACAATTACTTGGACGCCGAATGTTATTTCAATTAAGTAATATAATACTTGTTGCATGAGCAACAACACTAAATGACACCTTGAAACTTAGCAATTTAAGTATAAATACAATATTATCAATAATAATGATTTCTTATTTATATAATGATTGGAGCTTTCTTCTGAGTGTTCAGCAGGAACTAAAAACTTCAAACTTCGTAGAGCGTCGGTATGTCACGTTAACTTCAGTTATTTTTTATTTTTTATATTTCTTTTAGTTTGGCCGAAATAAAGGCGGTCATAGTTGCAATCTATATAAATTATATATTTATAATTATAGTACAAAAAAACGTAAGAACGGAAAAAATCATTATCAACGGAGCTTAAAAACTTTTTTATGACGTAATTGAGATGTAATTTTTGTAATCATTCGATTCACAGTAGGAACACTAAATTAAACTTTGCTATAAAACGGTTGTAGCGTCAGATAATTTCCTGAGTCGAGAAATTACCTCGCTAGTCGGTATAAACGGAAAATATGTCAAGTGGAACTAGCTCACAAGTTTGTGGAACCGCTACAAATATCCTGCCACGTAAACATATTGGATTATTAGATAGATAAAAAGATTTTTTGGCTACAATTGACACAGTATAACTTAGCATATACATACATACATAGCAGTGGCGAATGGTCTATAGAACCTGATATCTGCCGACTTCCCTTTCGTAATGCGATAGGGGGTGAGCCTTTTCCCATATCGGGCACAACTTCCATACCCGCCTGACCTGGTATTCGAACCCAGGACCCCTACAGCGATGGTCTTACTAGCCCGCAATACATATCACCGAGGCATTCACTAAAATATTACTTACAAAATACAATACGAGTTCCACTCGGGCAAAGCAGCTAGCAATTTCAAGTAACTCTGTAATTTATAATAAATGTTTTTTTCATTTAACGTGCAAAAGCCATACAAAATACAAAGTATAAATCAACAAAGCGAATATAAAAGCCTAATACTTTGATAGCATCCTTCGCAAGTCTCAAAGCGTACATAAAGATCACATATCTAGGGAATTTGCTACACGTGTAACATTTTATTCCAGTGCCAATTTATTTGCAAGAGTGAGGTTCAGATTACTTTGTAAAGGCGTGGTTCCGCATCTAATGTCAATAACCATTTGCTTTACAGTATTACAGTCTAATAAAATCTGATTTTGTACTTCTTTTGTATTCTAAGTGATTACTTACTCTCCACTATTATATTTAAAAAATACAATGAAAGCATCTGTATCGCTATTTAAATATTATCCTAACGATTTTTCTTCTTCTTTCATAGCAATGAAAGCAGACTAACAAACGGCCTACCTAGTATCAATAATAATATAAACCTTGCATTGAGTACTGTCCCCCTGCTGGGCACGGGCATCTTCTATAACTGAGAGAGTCCACTACTGGACACGTGCCAGTGACAGACTATACTATATACCTTTTAAATACTTATGAAGAATTCTCCGGTACGTAGTCCTCACGATGTTTTACTTCACAATAACTAATATCAATATTAGTAAGTTCGATAAATCAGGGGTCTTTATTATAATATGAACATGCGATCTCTAACTAAAAGTCCATTAATACCAGGCTATAACTTTTTCAAATAACTACGTTCTAAATGCACCAAGAGAACTCTAAATTTAGTTTCAAATGTGGATGATCCTCATCCCTTAAAAGGTTCGCTTGAGACGTAGCCTCAAGGGTTTATTTTGCCAATAAGATTACCTAATTGAATAGCCTTTGGGACGAGGCCAGTTCTGGGTCAAACGGTCATACTTAAGAGTTCCGGAGGAACATTACTTAAAACAAGCTGACGGAATGCTTTATAGGTTATCAAAGACATTCTCCTATTCCACCTTTCTATTCGACATTTGTGCTGGCAGCTCTTATAGTTAACTCGGCTGTAAGTATGTATAATCTATAGTTTATATGAAGCAACTTATATCAAACAAAAGCCGTGAGAATTCCGATAAGGAACTTTCCGTACCAGTATCGCAGTAGAATGCTGTAATTTGATGGTAATGCGGACAAGTTTTGACGGTTTTCATTAAACTTCGGGTTCTTCGAGTCTACCTTTTAGTTCTGACGAGTCTAGATCGATGTTAACCTACTAAATTACGTAACACAGGTTAGGTAGTTGAACAAACCGCTTTTGTAGTGTACGGTAGACGCGTTCTAGAAATCGTTGCTCGCTAACTCGCGTGAAATACATAATGATTTTTTATACGTGAACGACTTAATGACCGCACTGTACCTAATGGTAAACGAAATAGGGTTCTGATAACACTCGCCTGTCGACACAGTAATTACGCCGGCCTGTATGAAGAATTTAAAGTAAATATACTAATATATAAAGCTGAAGAGTTTGTTTGTTTGAACGCGCTAATCCCAGGAACTATTAAACTGGTTTTGACTAATTCATTAATATAATAAGAAGCTAAATTACTCTTGAGTGACTACTTTGATCCCGGGAAAATATTTATCTCGGAAAACTTTTCCACATGGGCGGAGCCGAAGGTAAAGCTAGTAAATAACAAATATAAGTGAACATTGATGAAGAAATTAACATCAGAGAATTTTCCATTGTTTGTGGTCAAAATTTAGTTAAAAGTAAGCCGAATATTACTTGACAGTCTTTGCACCTATTCTAAATAAAAATGAGATAAACGCAAGTAGAACATTTCATAGTATTAAAGTGTTTGTCGGCAACTAAACTAACAGAGTTTGCGCGACGCTAAATTATTGTTAATAGCTAAATTATTGTTAATAGCTAAATTATTAATTCAATTAAAGACGAACCGGTTAAATCAAATATTCCAAAACATAAACAAACGGAGAGAAGAAACGAGCGAATCTGTTAACAACAGAAACTCCCAAAGTTTGCATAAAGTTATTGAATGAACTCTAAACTCATCACTAACTTATAATTATTACATAATTGACCATTCATTTATCGGGAATTGTCGTTATAAAATATTTTAGACGTACTATAAACACATACAAGTTATAATTTAAAACTGGAAGCATAAGGTATAACAGAAACATTTGAAATAACATTTTATGACATAATAGGTAAAAAAAAATTTCCAGCCCCTTAAGTCGAATATGCATATCCCCGTAAAACGGAACGGTATAAAACATACTAGTTAACAGCACGTAGAAGTAATTGGCTTTTGCTGGTGGTAGGATATATTTAATATCCGCCCGGACAGCGACCACCGCATATAAGGTGTTAAAACCTGCCATAGTCGCCCATGTAAGTGTGTCGCGTTCCGGGATCAGCCCATGTATATCCAGTTCCAACAGGCCGGCATAATTGTGTCGACTGCCGAAGGGTAATCATCTCTCGTCAGTCGTCATTCTATTGGACCTCCCTCCACTTACTATCAGGTGCAATGGAGCAACATTGCTATGTCCGAATAAAAAAAATTGGCTCACTGTGAATACATATGCAAGTTACTTGCATGCAATTACCTCCTTGCATGCCTGGATTTGCGATTAGTGCTGAGTATAGCATATAAAAAAGCAGTTTTATTTTTTGTAAGCAGATAAACATACTTAAAATAACTTCTAAATGTAATAAATATCTAATTACTTGCCAGATACAGGCAAGCCAGTTAATTACAAATGACAGTAAGTGACATGGGCGAAGAGCTGTTATACAAGTATGCTAGCTACAGGTTGTATTTCCGCCTTTAGTAGTTTTATCGCCGCAGACTTACAAAATACAATAGTTACAATACATATAATGCACAATGAATCCAAAGAATGTTACTACCATTGATTCTACCGATCACTACTAATATCCACGATACGTTATGAATTAAACCTTCCTCATGAGTCTTAATGTCTGTGGGATCGGCGTTACTACTTTTTTAATGTGCATCTTTTGGACCGCATTCGACCAATATTGCTTTGTCATCCTAATGGGATCTCGTCGCCCTAACCTACTATTATTATTTATTTATTTATTTAAACACTTTATTGTACATCAACACCGTAGGGAAAAATAAATATACAACAGAGATGATGAAACAACAGGAAGTACAAATGGCGGTCTTATCGCTATCAGCGATTTCTTCCAGACAACCTTTGGATGGATTTAAAATAACTAGGAATGAAACGAGCGGGCGGTCATAATTTATGTAATAAAAGGTTTGGAAAAACGATGTACTAAAGTATTAAAACATATAATATATCACATATATATAATATACATATTTATATATTTACCTATACAAAAACTACGTATTATAATACATAAACTACATAAATATAAATAAAATAAATACTTAATATACAGTAATAACCTGTAAGAAAAAGGAGACAGAAAATTACAGTGACAAATAGTGTTGCTTAACGAGCCTTTTAAAAATGGGAAGAGTTTTTGCCCTTCTTACCGACACAGGTAACTCATTCCACAAGCGTGCAGCCTGAACTGTAAATGATTTATCAAGGAAATTAGTTGCATGCTTGGGAATTTCCAATTTGAGGTTATCCGATGATCGTAAACATCGAGCGTGGGTGCTGCTCAGGAAGTGAAATCGGTTTTTTAAGATAAAGAAGGAGAAGAGGGGAGAAATAAAACACAATATAACAGAGATAAAATCCGGGTATTCAAGCGGAGGCGTATGGGAAGCCACTTGAGTTTAGTCCGAAATTGTGATATATGATCAAATTTACGTAGGCCAAAAATGAAACGGATGCAGAAGTTCTGAAGACGCTCAAGTTTATCAAATTGGGCTTTGGAAAGATCGAGATAGCTGTCATCAGCATAATTAAGGAGTGGTAAAAGAAGTGATTGCACAAGAGCAATTTTAGTGGGGATAGGAAGGAAATTACGTAAGCGACGCAAGGACCCGGCAGCAGAAAATATCTTACGACTGATTTCCCGCAGTTGGGGTACCCAGGACAGGTTTCTGTCTATAAGAATTCCCAAGTTCTTGACCATATCGCTATAGGGAATGGTACAACTATCAAATACGACCTGAGGAAGTCCACTGAAATCCACTTTGGATGACATCCTGCGGCTGCCAACAACAATGGCCTGAGTTTTCAGAGGACTTACCACAAGACCAAAATTTGAAGCCCATTCACCTATTCTGGCAAGGTCTTTATTAATAGTCACAATAGCTTCAGTCAAGCGTACTGCTGGGGCGGAGTAGTAAATTTGTAGGTCATCTGCGTAAAGATGGTAGGAAGAAGTAAGACAGCCCGTGATTATTATTAGCTACTATTTAAACATAAACATAGAAGAAGCTGTTAAGGGGATATGAATAATAGGGCAATTCATATCTTGAAAGAATGGATATAAAAGATCTTGCGAACCGAACCACGAGGAAAGCCTAGTATGACATAGTAATCAGACCACCGCTACGTAACCAAGTGACCATGCTTAGTGCACATGCATCCAATTTGCAATTTCATTGTTATTCCGACCGAAATTCGTACTGAATCGCAACAAGCTCTCAAAAATTCTTTCTGCAGCTGGCTTTAATTCCACAAAAATATGGAGATCGTATCTCATGCATACTAAGAGAACTTGACGGACTCACATTTGAATTTCAGTTCTACCTCTATGACATTTTGTGGAGAAATAATTTAAAAAATATTTTGTTGTAAATATATTGCCTTTTATGACAATTGATCGATTATTGTTCAGGACCCGTTCGAGTACCTATTACGTAAGCAAAAGATTTACATTTTTTTGTTTATATGTTTAATTTTTTGCATACTTATATAAGCATATAAGGTTACATGTTTACAAATCTGTTTAAATTTCCTTATTTTATTTATTTATCAAAAAATAATTATATAAATATTGTTGACGTAATAACTATTCAGAGCCCCCCAAGTCATTGAAAATAAGCAAACCTCCGAAATACCTTAAGTACTTACGGAATATTTAGACAGCCCCAAAATATTATTTTGACTGGCGATTACTGGTGACTTCACTTGCGTCTCTTCTCACAGTACAAGTCCATTCTTGCAGATTAAATAAGTATCTTTCCATCACTTTTTAGTCCTTTAATTATCCTAAAGTGCAAAAGAAGAACAATCTTAATTAATCATTAAAATACTAGGCTAGGCGGCAATCATACTATTGCCCATCAGCTCTTCTACAGTGTATTTCGTGTAGTTAACTACTGTCGACGGCCGAGGCTAATCTAATTATTGAATGAAGACGGCCTTAGACCATAGAAATGTTGTCTAAGGCGATGCGGATACACAAGTAGCTAGATGTTATAAAAAAGTATGATCATGAGAATATTATCCTCAAGATAAAATATTGTGAACATATGAAGAAAACCCTTTGTACCCCTTTTCAAGAACATTATATGTTTGGTTTGGATTAATCAAAGTTCATAAAGAGTAGTGTAGAAATATGTATATCTAAATACATATAACTCAAAGGTGACTGACTGACATAGTGATCTATCAACACACAGCCACCAACCCCTGGACGGATCGGGCTGAAATTTGGCGTGCAGGTAGATGTTATGACGTAGGTATCCGCGAAGAAAGGATTTTGATAAATTCTACCCCCAAGAGGATGAAAGTTTGTATAAATCTTCTTAGATTTTCGACTGATTGAACTGAAATTAAAGATTGGAGCTACTATGATGAAGACGTTCGCTTAAATAGGATTTTGATAAATTCAACCCCCATGGGAATAAAATTAGTTTGAACCTATCTGTACCGAGAAAATATGTAGCAAGACTTTTATCATACAGTGGACTTTTATCCCGGAAAACTCCGTCACGCGGGCGAAGCCGCGAGCAAAAGTTAGAGTAATATGTGTTACAAATATATTAATTGCGACGGTCAAGTTTCGACCAATAGACGACCTAGTATAATAGAAGAAATGCAGAATACAAAAAATGCACAAATCGATGCCACGCACTCATCTCATTTGGGGCACGGTTTAAACTGTTAATAGGCGGTGTTCCAACAAAAGGACGTAAATGGAAATCTATTTACCAGCTCCATCGAGGCTTTGCGGGCTGTGACGATCTCTGCTAATTGCCTAATGGCGTTACTTCACGTTCAAATTGAATATATCCATGGCCGGGCCAAATTCATTATGGTATTGAACCGTACATGAAAACTGTACGGCTGAATAGTGATTTTGTGAATATAAACTACCTGTGTTAACAATTAGATATCCTTTGATAGCTCGACCAATGATTTGGGTGATTCGGTTCGAAAAACATGATTTTCCTAGTATTGAGTAGTTGAAAGAGTTAATGCTTTATATTATGAGTACCTTATTATTAACTACGTACTCTCAATAACTTTATATTTTGAAGTTTGGTTAATGTTAAATATATTTAACTCTCAAAGAAAAGTGATGTATTGTGGAGGCTTAAAAACTTACTTTTCAGTCTCTTTTTCCTCCAAGGCATGCTTTATTTTGGTAAATGGCAACGTAGAATTATAGCCAATGCTTATTAATTACCACAGGGCGATTCACTTACCGATCTCTTCTGCCCAATATTTTCCCATCCAATAAAATTTGATTCTGAGTGAAATTGAACACACTATTCCAATCATGTTGCTGAGAAGATCTTAGTGTTTTACAATCGGCTCCTGACTGACGTCATTTTCCTTCTTCTTCTTCTTCAAAAGACAGGGCCAGGTGTTAATCAAACTGGACGCCGGGCACGAAAATCCTGCCTCAGTCTAACAAAAAACAAAAAATATTATTTTTTACAAGGTTTGGATAAATCAATTTACATGCACCTTTTCCTGGAGTTTTTTTAGCGGGCGACGTGCTTGTTTCTCCTTGGTATCTACACCCAGATGCTAACTGCCACGCGCCTCTTGTATCCTCGGGTAAAACAGCATTGCCCAAAAAATTCAATCCAAAGAACACTATCACTCAAATTGCGTTGTCATTATTACTTTACCGGAAATTTTCCGTGCAGTCTGTTACTGAATATGCAAAGGTATGAATAAATAGTTTGCACTCAGCATTATTACGATGCAATTGGAAAAAGGTATAGCGGATGCTCTCTCGACCAATGGTAATGTGTATACGGTTTTCGGGCAGCTAACGCGGTCTAATTCACAACAGTAAGCACACGATTTCATCAAATTATACTGGAGTTATTAATTGGGACAAACAAACAATCAGTTACTACTGGATAATTATATTGCATTAAGTTCGTTTTTACACTTTTTTATGCATACTTGACTTATAAAAATTGATTGCGCTAATCTTAGGAAATAATTACTAAACTGCATTTTTTCACTAATTGGAAGCTACATTAGTTATTAGGCTACTTTTTATCCCGGAAAAATGTGAAGCGGGGTTTTTATCCCGGAAAAACTTTTTCAGACTTGCGGAAAAAGGCTATGAAATATTAAAATAAATAAAATATTTGTAGTAATTTTAGGAAATTGTAAAGTTTCATTAATGGATTCTAGATTGTCGTTCTAATTGGGAGTAGTCATTGATTAGTGTGATCAGCTATTTTAAAAATTTAGATCTGATCGCAAGTAGGAATTATCTTTTACTAACTGGCAAAGAGCATACTTTTCAAATCATTGTATTTAGAAGCGTAAAATTTTGCCAACTAGAACCTTAAATAACCAATTTGACCTCAAAGAAAGGTTATTTGTTAACTTCATCACTGCAGAGATTAATCTATCGAGCAACCATCGAGCAAAATAATTCTATCGAGCAACCTTATATACCTTACCAACCTTTCCCTATGTGTTTACTATATGTGGAACGAAATAAATATTTTTCATTTTCATTTCTATACCTAGTTGCAGCGCGTTATATACTTCTGATACCTTATATATTCTCAGCACCTTATATAGTTAGCGAATTATGTTCAAAGGATGTTCGCGTCATGTACTTCTGGAGCGCTATATGTTTCAAACATCATATTTTCTTTAGGTTTGTTTTGGGCCGTTTACTTAACTGTTTCTTTTGGATTTATACAATATTCTGTAATTGACCTGCTAGATTCAGCTTACAGTGGCATATATTAGTAATTAACGCATGCATTACAGGTACAAATGAAACTATAGTTCGGTAATCAGCGAAATGGCAACATCGGATGCTGGCAGCTCACTGTAAATTTTACTAATTGCCTTGTGATATTTAGTCGGAATTCTGAGTTAGTAATTTATACCCTGAATTATAATAGAAGATAACATGCGTAATGTAGACTTTACTTGTATAAACGTTCATTAAATGGGAACTATTCAATGAGGAACTGCTATCTATATATAAAAAAATGTATGCCTATTACAGTCAGCAACAGAAGTCGTTGAACATAATTTGTTTCCAATATTTCCTAATCATTATCATTTACCATAAGTTGCTGATTAATTTAAAAACAAAACAACATGTCATAATTGAACTACAAAAGTAGCTGAACGCTGTCAAACCATTAACTGCTAAACATTACGAGCGACAATTTTTATGATCTGTAATAAATACAAATGTGGCTGAAATTAGCAAATTCTTTGTTTTATATGCAAGCTTTTTTCTATTCGTTAAATTGAACCCATCAAGCTTCAAGACACCAATATCGCGAAGCGCAGCGCACCGCGTTTTTTACTATCAAAACATTGTCGAATAAATACAACAGTCCAGGATGTTAATTAAATTGTTGTTTTATAACGTATTAGCTTTGGCTCGCTACTCTGCCCGCGTGAAAAAGTTTTTCAAAGATAAAGGTCGTGCTTTATATTTACTCTGGATAGAAAGTAGCGTGTAGGGCTTAAGAGTAATGTAGCTTCCTATTAGTGAAATATTTTCAAAATCAGTTAAGTAGTTCCTGAGTTTAGCGCATTCAAAGAAACAAACACTTTAGGTTTATATAATAGTATATATTGAAGTTAATAACCAGAATTATAAATTTTTACGTATGAACAAAACATCATAATATATTAGAAAGTAATATTACAACATTAATAGGAATAGGTTAATTACATTTTAAACATCCTATTTTATAGAGCACTGGCCGGCTTAAAAATAAATGTGTAAATTCAAAATTATTCTGGCAGGAGATTCTCCTCGTAGGTTTCAACGTAAACGTCAGTTTATTTTTCATATTTTTTTAAGGGTGTACGAGCTTTTGCCCGCGGCTCCACCCGCGATATAAAGTTTTTTCGGGCTAAAGTTTTCCCTTATAAAAGTCACGCTACATATTTTCGCGGGAGCCTATGTTCTTCCCAGGGTCTCAAACTGTCCCCATACCAAATTTCATCTTAATACGTTGGGTAGTTTTTGAGTTTGACACGTTCAGGCAGACAGATGCAGCGGGGGACTTTGTTTTATTATATATTTTTTAGAACTTTTAAGAGGAACAATCCCGTCATACATCATTGTTGCATAACTTTAACCGTTTAAGCAGCGCACGCAACAGAAGCTCTCAAAACTAATAAATTTTGCCCGTTTATGCAACATGTTTCATTACTGCTCCGCTCCTATTGGTCATAGCGTAACGATATATAGCCTATAGCACTCCACTAACAAAGGGTTATCCAACACAAAAATATTTTTTCAGTCTGAACCGGTAGTTCCTGAGATTAGCGCGGTCAAACAAACAATCAAACTTTTCAGCTTTATATAATAGTATAGAAGTATAGATTCAAAAATGAGATTCATCAACTAATGCATTGTCAAGTTACAAAATGTTTAGCGACTTTTGTAACATTGAAATGATAACCTTAATCTGTACTCGTCTTTGGTAAGTGATTTGTGGTCCGTTTCAATGTTCAGGAGTTTTGTAAATTAGTATTTGTTCATCGACTTTTGTTGCTGATCGTACCCTTGGTCACGCCATCACGCGTGAACGGCTGGACCGATTTCACTAATTTTTTTTTGTTATGTTTGTTATTCTCAGAAGAAAGATCTTATGAAAGAAAAAATAAGGAAGTTGAGCAGAACGTTAAAAAAATTTAAGAAAAAGTTAATTTCAGCTATTGACAGATTGCGCGCTGCAAATACATAGTTAAGACGGGACAACGTCTGTCGGGTCAACTAGTATGCAATAAAAAAATATATCAAGTTGATTGTGTACGAAACAATGGCGTGATTAATAGTATGATAATAAAAAGTTTAAAATTGTGTTTAAACCGGCAAAAATCTCGCGCCTCGCTTTTGTCAACCTAAGAATAACAAGGCGTCGTGCAGGTGCCGCGAACTTGTTACCAAGATACTATTATGAAACGGACAGTTGGTTCAGCGACTTCGACAACCCTTCTTGGCAACAAGTTACGGAACGCGCTGGAGTTTTTCTGTTCAGTATTAGCCCGGAGGTAGGAATTGTGTCCAGTATAGGGATAGATTCGCACTATATTACATCGTGGGAATTCCCTCCCACATACATACGGCGAAAAGTACGTGCACTAGTTGGGCCTCTGCGCACGTCTTCGGAGATGAGCAGTACATCAGTGCGTGTGTGTGTGCGTGTGTACATGGGCGTATGTATATGTGTGTTTGTGTCTTACATAGCAAATATTGTTGTTCTTTTGTATTACTTGTCTACTACTAACCATCAACTTCAAATTTATTTCTAGTCATTTTGTCATCTGTGAAGTCTGCCAAACTCTACTCGGCCAGCGTGATGCACTAAGGTCTAAACCCTCTCAGTTATACCCTTAATCTTCCATATTCCATTCTTCTACGACGATAATTCCTTTTGAATTGTGGGTATTTTTAGACGGAAGATCGCCTGACATCACATGATTTTTCGAACGATCACACCTGACCACGTGACCTTGAAGACTGTAAAACTTGCAATCGGGAGAAAAATAAACATTAAAAAATGTAAGTAGTTTTATTTAAATCGAGTGACTTACCTACTTATATATATGCCAGGTTAAGCAATGCATTGCGAGACATGATCAACAATTAAAATATCTCACCTTAAGAGAACATTACCACTAGGCGTGTGATAAGATCGTATACACAATAGCACGTTCAGAAATCATGGTAAATTAACAATTCTCTATCGAATCAACATTCGCCCGAAATGAAATGGAACGCTTAGCAATGCAAATATGTAAGAAATTAATTCAGATTTGGTCGGTGTAAATCGTGAACTGCGAACACTATGCAAGAGTTTATATTCTACGTGTGATTTACCAAGGGTAAAACTAGAGAAGGCCGTACAGGAGAGTTGGCCAATCCAAAAATAAGTATTTTCGTTCAGTGGAACAATTTTATTGTTAGTTTTATTTGGAAGTTTAATAATAAAATACTATTTCCTTTATAATTATATTTATTATTTTTATCCAGTTGGAGTCTGTTCTAACTACACCTCGATTATATGACCCCCCCGCCCTGACTTGAAATATGGATCCGTCCTTGAGACTAAGGCTTAAAACTTTTTGTAGTACAATAGCCCCATACCCAGCAGAGATACAATGATGCAAAGCTAGTATTATTTTAACAAATATGTTTAACCTTACACTAGGTCTATGCGTCCCTAATTCCAATTATTACTTATATTCATTCATAGATACAACAACATTACTTCACGGCGCAACAAAATCATTGCTGCAACATATTTAGCAATAAAGTGAATCTAGCATATTATTTTTTATTTTCAATTTAATAATGAAAGTGACAATGCGATTTTAAGCTCATCAATGTGATAATAGCTAACCGCATTATGGATAGAGCAATTCAATCCTAATTTAATCGCAAATCTACGCACGAACAACTTGCATCTCTATTAAAGTACAATCGATTTGTACATATACTGTTTAGGAATAATAATTATTATTGAGATAGATAGACACCCCGTCAATATTCTATGTGACGTGGTTTTGTACTTTGTTTGGTTAGATCAACACTAATTTATTACGTACATTATTAATCAGTCAAGGATTAGGGCTTGGTCTTATTTTCGCGAGGAAATGGACATAAATATTATTCTTCTTTATTAGAACTGAATATAATCTTATCTAGTCCCTAACGATTTCGCGAATATTCAATTCATACCATTGTAAGTTGTCGATTGTTATTATTTAATTTATATACTTTAAGGGTCATTTTTCTGCGAGAGTATACTGGATGAATCGTTCAATATCAACATTTTTGCATCGGGTTTAGCCCGTGGATTGCCAATCCTTTTCCTACTATGTAGGTATGATCTTTAGCCTTTCGGTAATTAGATTTCCTATTGTAGTTGAATTTTGTAAAAATTACGTCCTGAAGAACCTCCATATTAATAATGTCCAACGCGATGATTTAAAATTTATAGAAGCTTTATTTTAATTTGATTGTGCTCTGCCGAAGTTTTAAACAATTATTATTAAAAATTAAACACGTCATAACCTTATATGAAATTAGTGTTTGAAATGTTTCTAAAAACCCCAAACAAGGACACAACATAAGATGTCCCGCAGTTAAAACCCACGCATTGACCAACTCTCAATAGTAAACGTTTGAAAAATTATCTCTTCTTTTTAAATCTTTACATTTACCAATTAATGTTAGTAAATCTGGATATTTACTAATTTAACCTAAGATTTCCCCATACGGGCTTTTCCAGTAATGATATACATTCATAAAAAATATAATTAACATTTTCTAGGTATAGTTGAAATTATCATTGTTGTATGATCGCTCAAGATTATAATATTAAGCTATTTATTTCAATTATATAATTAAATTTGCACATCTGTATTCCTGACTTATAAATAAATATTAATAACATAAATAACGTAAATACCACAAGACAATAAACACGCACATTGGAACAACCTTGAGAAGAAACTTATTACCAACTTTTTATTTGTTTTGTTTTTACAACCCCCAGAAATAACTCTATTTACTTGGTAACGAAACAGGTTTATTACTTGGACGTGCGTGTCGCGGTAAAAATTGCAAGAGCCGTATCTTTTTATGTTTCTACGCAGTATGGAGTTTTCATGCATTTTGTAAGTTACTATGAGCACTTCATAGCCGAATTTCGGCCACGGCGGGCAATCTCAACGGAAGTCAGCCTGGTACGCAGGAGTTATTACAGTGCACAAGTGTGTGCGCAACACATAGGTGTATTCTCAGTTCCTTCACTCTCATATTCCGGTGAGACAGCAATCGAACATGACTGGAGAAAGATCAGGCGCAGGATCAACGGCTTTACGTGCTTTCCGAGGCACGTGGGTATCCTACCACCTAATTCCTAACTCCGAGATGCGGATGAGTAATTTTTAAGATGGATTTGTCCCGACACGGAATTCAAACCGAGGACCTCGGCGAGGTAGTCATATTCGTATCATGTACAATTACCACCAAGCCACCAAGGCAAGTTCGAAATAAATTTTGCCTCTTTGAAGACACTACATTCTTTCATCGAATTCACTGCAAATTAAAAGACATTGAAATGGCAACATGGCGTCTCTTTAGTGGCTGAAATAGTTGGAGACTTGACAGCGCAGTAATGTTTTAACATTTATGTTTAACGGTATTTTTCGCGGCTTCTCTCGCGTTAAAACTTTTCCGTTGTAATAGTCCCTAAATAACATAGTTATGAATATCGCCATCAGTATGACGGCTTGTCATGTATTTAAAAAAATTGCAACGGGAGCAAATTATCGATTTAAAAAGTAGCCTGTATGCGACTGCAGGACATAGTCTATCTAAAAACGAAATCTCATCGAAATTAGTTTAGCGTTTTCTGTGTTCCCATTTAACAAAGATCTAAACTTTTTCACAAGCTTTCGCATTTATAATATTAGTAATATGTCAAGAAAGTAAGAATTGAGATACGATAATATTAGCGAGACAATGTATTATTTGGATAAACAATAAATATCTTCTTTCATGTCTACGGGTTAACCTTCGCAATGGAAAACAAAAATATTTTTTCAAGTGACACGAGAATTACAATAGTATTATTATATTAATGGACTGAATTACGTTATATTTTTATAACAATACTATGTTGAATGATTCGAAAGAATTTAAAAAAAGATATACATGAAACCGATTCTAGAAGCTTTACACTGGATTTTATTCATACTAGACTCCACTTTCGCTACACGAAATCGAAAGTGTAGATAGGTTAGAACTACGCTGTGGTGTTTGAACATAAACTAAAATAGGTTCTATATGTGGCGCCGACTACGTGGGTGTTCAAGAGGTTCCAGCATACCTAAAGTGGAAAGCAATAGATATGAGAATACAAGTATTTTTTTTATATTTCACTTTTTATTATAAAACAAACTACAAATATAGAACTTCCAAAAGCCGATGCTTCTGGGTTTTATCGTCGCAAAACGCAGTGCAGGAGCAGTGAACTTGTTGTGCATGACAGTTCATCATTATAAGCTACGCGGCGAGTAAGTGTCAAAAACGTTCTTGCAGGACAGCTTTTTTTTTATATCAGATTTATAAAATAAAAATACTATCAATAACAATTTTTTTTTTAATGCGAAAGTAACCTTATCTGTTATGTTTTCAAGTTGAACATGTGTACCGAATTTGACGAAATTTGCTAGAGAGTAAACTTAGTTCACAAAAGACTAAAATATTTTTATAAGCATTTGTCACAAACCGAATTTCAGCCACCCGAACGCACCAACAAAAGTTAAAACAATACCTATTATTTTTGAGCTTATGCTTGAGAGTACTGCATTCTAGTTTCTTGAATATTCTTCTGTCTGTGAATTTGATATATTTTAGTCACAGACTTGAGTCGCATACTTCGTTTGCGTGTTTCCTTTGAAACGTAATATGATGTAACTTTTCAAAAGCTGAATGTCCTTTTATCTTAATTTTATTTTAAGGTGATGAAATATACTTGTATGTTTATAATAACGATATATAATGGTTGATTATAATATCATAAATAGCATAACACAAAATTATAATCTGCGATATCAAGATAATATGGCAAATAAAATAATAATAAATATTTGAGTTCTTACAAGAATTAATATTTCATGACGCCACATGTACGTATATGTATAATAATTATTTTTTACTGCCTCAGTGGTGTAGATATAACACGAACGGAGTACGATTACCGCGCTAAGGTCCTGGGTTCGAATCCCGGGTCCTCGGTTTTCTACCTTTAAAATTACCGCAAAGTCGTTGGTCCTGCGCCGTGTCTCTCTCGGGTCATGTCAGATTGCTAGAAGGCAATTGCAACCTCCCTAAAATATCAACTATGCTACGGCACTACCTTAGCTACTCGCAGGCCTCTTTTGTGCCGTCTTTTATTTTTTTGCCTTAAATATTTTTGATTTACATACAGTCTCAATTACTGTCATAACCATTTCCAAAAGCCGCGAGCAAAAACTTGTAATAATAGAAGGAAACCCAAAATAAAAACCTTAGAAAGTTACAGCAGAAGCACCCACAAATTAATCCTCAAGGTATGAACCTAAACATATAGCTGAGATTATTCCGTTCGTGAAATAGTATTTAAAGAGGATCCGCTCTACAATTAAAATGTTTGTTTTTGTTCAACTTCAAGCTGTTTGAATTTCATGAGTCAGTAAAACGTTTTCATATAAAAATATTTGGCCAAATTAATTAAATCTGTCGTCAAATTATTTTTGTGTAAAGGTGGCAAGAGTTACAATCTAATTCAGTCTAAAAAATATAACTGGCTCTTTTGGAGAAAATATTAGGGTGGTTCAATTCTTTTTGAGAGATCTCCACTTTTTATAAACACTAACACTACCTAAATAATCATATTGTATGTGCAGTAGACCATAAAGAAAAATAATAGTATGAAGAGAAGGGAAAGTATAGGTCTCTGTAAAAAGCCTATTGTTTATATAAAAATTCATTATAAAATTCCATGTGGCCGGCTCAAGACCCTAAGTATTTTATTAAGGAACGCTGTTATATGAATGTTTATTA
Organism: Manduca sexta; assembly: GCF_014839805.1. NCBI lineage: Eukaryota > Metazoa > Arthropoda > Insecta > Lepidoptera > Sphingidae > Manduca > Manduca sexta. Next base: position 107,554 of record NC_051132.1, on the reverse strand, counting down.
TTAATGAGAGACGACGCAGGCACGAAATATTTTCAAAGAAAATATTGTCGCACCAAGATATTGTTACTATTAAATATGATACATGGGGATGAGTGGCCTATTTATCTTTTCCCTTCACATATTTTTTATTAACTATGTAATTACATTTTCTGTGCTAATATATTTGAGAATATATTTTATTAATATCTTGTTTATTGACAAATCTGCTCGAAAGATTATTTAAGTGCTCTAAAATATTTTATTTACTAACAACCGAGCAAAACAGTTTTATATTCTCTATCTCGTTTTATTATTGACAAAAAGATGTTGCTAATTACAAACATACAGCAGCTTGTGGTCATATGAACTAAAGTACGAAATAACTTAATAGGTAAATAGGAACTTCTAGAATGAGGCTAGTATCAAAAATAATTAAATAATAAATACCCTTAGTATTAAGAAATAAACAAATTACAAGAAAATGAACAGAAAAATAACAAAAGGAATGCCAATAACACTCTGAAATTATTATACTACATTTACAACATACAGTTCACATAAATTTAACTACCCTCACATATTATGTGCAAAATTATTTCTCTCGGCACATAAAGACAAAAATAAACCCCTTTTGTTGCAAAATGTCGTAAATACAAATAGGGCTCACATCTGCTACTTTTTGTTTATTGTGAGTTTATATGCCACATAGAGAGCTGTACTCGTAGAATTTAGAAAGGTTTAGGCAATACGCAGCGCCTCAGTAGGTAATCCAGGCATTAGTAAAAAACAATTTCAAGTGCTAGGGGTAAAGGGATTCTTGGGTTACAAGTACATAGTATATGTAAATATTAAGAAAGGCCTCTGTACAGCGACTTGTATGCTTATTAAAATTAGTAAAAAATATCTTTAAGGGATAATACATACTTAATGTCTGTTATGTGGCTAGACATAATAAGGTACGACTACGTAAATTATAAAAGCAAAGAGTAGGTAGTTAAATTGAACAATATATAAAAGAAAAAAAGAAAAAGCATTATAACTAATTTAAACTCTAACAGGGAGAAAATGAATAATTATTTCGTTTAAGCCAAGCCCAGTAGCCAAAGCTGGTTAGTTTTATTTAAAATTAATTAACCATCAGACATCAGCTCATGTGATAGCCTTTTAAACAAACACAAAACAAAAAAGCAATAAGCATTAGTATTATTATTAACCTTATTATTAAGATAAGGATCAAAATTCAAATTCACTGAATCTCCGTACACGTGAAAAATTATTCCGGGATAAATATTTTCTAGGGATAAAACGTAGCCTATAACACTTAGGACTAATCTAGCTTCGAATTAGTACATAAAAAATATAAATCGGTTTGGAAGTTTGACATTAGCGCGTTCAAACAAGCAGACTCTTCCGCTTTATATAATAGTATAGAATAAGTAAGGCTCTCAAACACCATACTACGCCCAAAGGTAAAATAATATGAAATATTAAAAAGCATATCAATAGCATCATATCTGAAAAAATTGTTTCCTTTGACAACTCTCAACACAAAGCAGTGAAAGACAACTCTCATTTTACAAATATTCGTTTGATACTCCCAGAAAACTGATTTCGTTCTGGGTACCATTATTTTTTGACTGTGTTTTTCGGAATTCGGCTTTTGTAATGCTACACACTTTGTAGATCTTTTTAATTCCATCTTTTATTATGTATACGCAATATATTTATTGTTTAAATAATGGAATGATTTTAAAAAAACACAACAATAAAATTATAAAAGCTAGTAGATTTATAAGTACTCGTATAGCCAAACCACGTTTTAATTCTTTTATTTTAATATAGGTAATGTACACATATAACAATTTACTTTACCCGAAAGCTTCAATAAACCGTACCCTTTCTAAAAATATTTGAGGAATTAATTAATATTTACCAGAGGTTTTAATATATGATTTCGTAACGTATTCATTACCCATGTTGTGGTATATGAATTAAATTCGGTTATAATTTAAAAATCTACATGTTTGTGAAATTAAAAGCGCTTGTATGTTATTGAAATTAAAAAGTCCGAACGCGATACTTCATTCTTTTAATTTGCTAATAACTAATCTCTATTTACTTTATTGATACTAAGTGAACATTTTATACCACCACAAGCTGTTGTATTACGGAGCAATAAAGTCGGGGCAAGATTTTATTAAGAAAAATAATCTCAACACAAAAAGAATTATTAAAATCACATTTGATTTGGTGGAGTTTCCTTCTCACTCTTCAAAGTCTAAGGTCGAACAACGATATTTTTAATATGGTAGTAACGTGAAGCTATATTGATTCAAATACAAAAAGAATCGTCAATATTATATTTGAAGTTCCAGAAGGGGCAACTTTGAAATTCAAAATCTTATTCCAATGAAATTAATATAAGACTATTCCGAAGGTAATGCGAATTGGAATGTAAAAAGAACTATTTAAATCGGCTCACGTGGTAAATAATTATTGCTGAACAACATAAAAAAACGGTTAACTACTTTTTAAGCAGGTCAAAATATTTCCATTTGCTTTAATATGTAGAAATGGCAGATAATTTATAATTGTATGATTATATTATGAATGTACTAACGTAATTTATTGAATGCAAGGTAAATTTAAAAAGAGTTAACATTAGTTCACGTTTTTTATATTTTAATTTTCTTACACAAATATGGGAAATCTGTACATATTATTAAAAAACAAAGTTCCCTTTTCTATCTGAACGGATTATTATAAAATTTGATATGGAGATAGTTTTAATATCCTGTGAAGTTTATAGGCTACTTTCTATCTTTTATCCCGGAAAACTCCGTCACACAGGCAAAACCGCGAGTAAAAGCTAGTGTTTATAAAAACAAAAAGGAACATTAATATTTTTAAACCAGCTTTAATGGAAAAAGGTTCTTTCTATTCCTCGTAATTCTCTTTAACACACACTATATGTCCATAAATTATTTGTATGATGAATTTTCTTGTTGATATGGCGCAATGATGACGATAAGTACTGCTTGTCATTGTTCTGAGATAAGTACTCATATTTTTTTTTCTTACTTATGTATGTGTCATGTAAAAAGATTATGGAAAACAGGTTTGTATAATATATTCTATATGATAATAGTTATAATAATTATTATGTTTTGATAATATCATTAAATGACTAAATTAACAACCATTACGTATAAAAAGCACAAAATCGTTAAATACTTCATTATAATAGTAATTTAGAATTACATTGACGGCATTTCCATTTTCAGGTAGCAGATGCAAATCACGTTTTGTGTCGATTGCACACAAAGCATTGTTTAATGAAAAAAAAGACAATAGTTGTCTATGTTTTATTTTGTGCATTTTGTATGTGTAGCGGTAAATAATATGAAACATAAGCCCGTCAGTGAAAACAAAACAAAATTTGGTTAAGAAATGAGGTATATTTCAAATATTGAAATTTTTATAGCGCCGCCGTGCACGTTTTTGTACTAAAATACAGCGTGCTGTGCGCCGCTTTACATTTCAAATAGTAATTCCTGTGATCATAGACAAGCATGTTTCAAAATCTAAGGTCAAAATGATTGTGAAACGGCAGCAAATGTTCCTTTTGACGTGAGATTCCGTCTTAAGAATAAAAAATATGTTAACTTACTCGATACGAATACTCTAATGCGTATTCGTATTTCCTAATATAAATTGCTAGTGGGGATAATAGGCCTTATTCCTCCTACCATTAGGTCGAGAGGAGTCACCTTGCCGTGTCGTTATAAAAATCACAATTATAACACAGTCGCACGATGTGTAACTGCCTTTACCGTTGAGTTGTTCAGCGCCGGCTGCTAATGCTTTGTTGATGAGATCTCCGCGTTTCAGATTGCATTTTACGTGCAGCGTTGTTAAAATAATACTTTTTATCCTTATTATTTTGCACATATTTTTTAAGTTTGGATGTTTGCTAGTAATATTAATGGCATTACGGATTTGGATGATTATTTTTTAACAAGTAGTATTATCGTAATTTTAACATAAGTAAAGTAATCGATTAGTCACTGGCCTTTATTTAAAAATACTATAATGGAATTCTCTTAACACAAAAATGTCGAATAACTACGCAGTAAATTAATATCCATTTATAATGCTTTAACCGAAAATATATTATGTAATCCGCACTTCAGCATTTTTTGTTCTTACCACTATTATTAAAATACGGGTCGCAAGTTCCCACCATAATTATACAGGGTAATAAATCACACTGCAGTTAAAAGTGACCGGAATTATCACGTCGGAACTAAAATATAATTTACATTTAAAATGCAATGTGTTGAAAATATAACGAGCTATTGTTAGTATTAGCAATGCAACAGTGAGTATATTATGTCGAAACAAAAAATCCGCATCACGCCTTTATACACAAAGGGGCAGGCAGAGGGCACCCACATTTCGTAATTTGTGTTCCGTCCCATACTGATAAAGATATTCGGCACAAATTCTAGATTCCGGGCTCATACTTGCTTGTACTTGCAAACTTACAGTACTTACTTATAAACAACATTCCCATTATATGGCAAGTTATGGTTGGCTATGGCATTTGTTTTTTGAAATCATATCTTGGAGGCCTTTCCGTACACAGGGGCGTATCCGTCTACTTGAAACTACGGGTTTTCTAATCGAAGGCTAGCTTTGGTAGTGATATAACAGCCAAAAAATTTACTACCGTGGAACCTACGGAATAGGACCCTGACTATAATTGTTTTTCATTTTCAACATTGAAAACTTTAGTACCACTAATATGGTATTCGACAGATTAAACTGAACAACCCAATACTGCTAACTATAAATCTTATATGAAATCAATCAAAACTTTCAATTGAATGTCGATTGTCGGTTTACGTAAATAAAGATCATTGTGCTTGACTTGGATTAACAGTTTGAACATTTTCCCGACTTGTCGAGTGTCGAGGTTCGTTCACACCAGACGATACTGACGTATTATATTTTATTTAAACATTTTTATTACTAAATAATTATCAGCTATACTTGTGTTATGATATTTTAAAATTAAATCTCGTTTAGTTACAATGTCAGTACTGTATAGATTTATAAAGTCTTCAACTTGAATACAGCTCAATTTTTTTAGACTAATATAATATTATATTATTTACTAGCTTTTGCCCGCGGCTCCGCCCGCGTTATAAAGTTTTTCAGGCTAAAGTTTTCCGTTATAAAAGTAGTAGTTTCCCGGGAGCCTATGTTCTTCCCAGGGTCTCAAACTGTCTCCATACCAAATTTCATCTTAATACGTTGGGTAGTTTTTGAGTTTCACACGTTCAGGCAGACAGATGCAGCGGGGGACTTTTGTTTTATAATATATTTTTAGAACTTTTTAAGAGGAACAATCCCGTCATACATCATTGTTGCATAACTTTAACCGTTTACGCAGCGCACGCAACGGAATCTCTCAAAACTAATAATTTTTCCTCGATTTGCAACATGTTTCATTACTGCTTCGCTCCTATTGGTCATAGCGTGATGATATATAGCCTATAGCGCTCCACAAATAAAGGGCTATCCAACACAAAACGAATTTTTCAGTTAAAACCGGTAGTTCCTGAGATTAGACATTACTGCTCCGCTCCTATTGGTCATAGCGTGATGATATATAACTTTGAGCACTCCACAAACAAAGGACTATTCAACACAAAAATATTTTTCAGTTTGAATCGGTAGTTTCTGAGATTAGCCATTACTGCTCCGCTCCTATTGGGTATAGCGTGATGATATATAGCCTATAGCACTCCACGAACAAAAGGCTATCCAACGCAAAAATATTTTTTCTGTTGGGACCGGTAGTTCCTGAGTTTAGCCATTACTGCTCCGCTCCTATCGGGTATAGCGTGATGATATATAGCCTATAGCACTCCACAAACAAAGGGCTATCCAAATCAAAAAGAATTTTTCAGTTCGAACCGGTAGTTCCTGAAATAAGACAATACTGCTCCGCTCCTATTGGGTATAGCGTGATGATATATAGCCTATGGCACTCCACGAACAAAGGGCTATCCAACACAAAAATAATTTTTCAGTTCGAACCGGTAGTTCCTGAGATAAGACATTACTGCTTCGCTCCTATTGGGTATAGCGTGATGATATATAGCCTATAGCACTCCACGAACATAGGGCTATCCAACGCAAAAAGAATTTTTCAGTTTGGACCGGTAGTTTCTGAGATTAGCGCGTTCAAACAAACAAACAAACAAACAAACAAACAAACAAACTCTTCAGCTTTATATAATAGTATAGATTATGAAATTTAAAAAAAAAGCAACCAAATAAATATAATCAAAATACAAACCCTAAATACTGGCATTTGTTGGAAGGTTGATAGTAAGTTTAGGAATTGTGGTATAAACCTTCCAGGAAAATAAATCCCCGATCTTTAACATAATTTTGAGTTAAGTCTAATGCGACATTACGATAACACTAAGCGCCCCGATCGGTGTGTGTTAATTAGCTGATAAGATTATATCGACGGTTGAAAAGCTAATTGACTTAGCGACATTCTTTTCCAAAAATTTTAACTTTGTTAAAAAAAAAACAGAAAAAAGTGCTGAGTTTAAATATGTTTGAAAATTAGTGTCACAAATAAATTCCGCTTAAGTCAATTAGCCTTTCAACCGTCGATAAGTATCCTCAGTGGCATTCAAAGCAAGAAAATTTCGAAAAAAATGAAAATGTCGAACGCGGATAAGGATTACTAAGATTTTAGCAACTCGTATCTTTTTATTTTGAGAGATTTTTTTTTATTTTTAACAATGAATTAATTAATTTGTCCGTACGATACGAATTAACCTTCGGATTGTCATTCGCAAGAGTCGGCTCGACTCTTGTCTTAAAGTTGGTAACTTGCCTCCTTGACATTTAATCTACGAAACCTTGCTACTAGGGATGTGGCGAGCAGGCTATCGATATCGATATCACGTAGCTTCAATACTCTGTTATTTTCAGTAATAGTTTTTAGATGTAACTTAGCTGGAATAATAAGGTAACAGCGTGGTTATAAATGGAAGAAACTGCCGAGACGAATGTGCACAACATCAAAATCCAAGGCACACACCCAAGGTCGTTTTAGAGTTTATTTCCGTTTACGCAGTGCACACAATAGAGGCGATTAAAAGAAATAAATTTTCCCTTCATTTTCCTATTAGTCATGGGGTAATGTTATATAGCCTACAGCTTTCCTCGATAAATGGGCTATCCAACACTAAAAAAATCAATTCGAATCAGTAGTTTTGAGTTTAACACGTTAAAAAAAAAACAAATAAATTCTTCAGCCTTATAAATGGTAATATTTTTTTTCGATAAATCAATAAAAAACCGTAATTTAATTCTGTTTAGTCAACATGTAATGTAATATGAAAATTACTACGAATAAGAATAATAAATTCATGAAAACGTTTTTCAATATATGTACTTAACTTAGTATTAAATTTAAATATTTATATTTTACGTGAAGATATTAAATACCGCGATAAATCTCTTCATTCGTGTATACAATCACAGAAAATCTTACCAAGCCTCTAATTCAGATCACGCGTGTAGTATTGAAATGATACTTTATTAAAAGTATAACTAACAAATCCTATCAATATTAGGTACCATTATGAAAAGAAATATCGAAGCGTTAATAATTTACTTTACAAAACTGAAGTAAATATTTTAAAATATTTTTTTTTTTGTGCTTTTTTTACAAATTTCGAATTTCTAGTGAAATCATTAGTAATTGGAATTTAATGGAAAAAAATTACTTTTCATTAAAATACTTCTGTAGTTAGAAAGGAATATAGTTTTTATTGTAAGCGGATGTATACATTCGCTTTGAATAGTTCGTTTTCGAATTATTACAAATAATGCACTACTTGAGTAAACTTCAATATTTGTTATAAAAGGTCAAGGTGTTATTGTAGTGGCAACGCATGTGATCTTTGAACGTGAAGTTCGGTGTTCAATTTCTCTAGGATTATAGGGGTTAGAACTAAATCATCGACATTTCAAATGGGCATCACTAAAGTAGTGTCGCTCGGTAGTTGGAATTAATTACTAACTCGTTTTTAATAAAGATTAAAATTTAACTAGGCTCGCTAACAGAACGGCCGCCATTTTGTTAAATAGAGCGGCTGTGGCATTAATATTTAATTCCTTCATGGATTTAAAATATTGGATTGAATTGCCTCGTTGATCTAGTGAACGTGGATTTGGGTTGAAACCGTGAGATTTTGGGTTTAAATAATCGAATGGTTTTATTTTTTATTATTTCGACTATTTCATGATTGAATGTACATAATATATATTCATTGGTACCTACATGGAAATTCTTGCAAACTGATCAGTTTTCCAACACATATTTACCTAGTATTCTTTTTTTGGCACAAATTTTTAATCAAACATTTTTTTAAAAATGTTAGACGTAAAAGAATTAGAATAACGTTCGAAAAAATACAACAAAATGAAAAGGATCGCTCAACGCATTTATTTTTTTGATTTCATTAGATTTTTATATTCCGTTCCACATTATTCATGCATTAATGTAAGTTGTTATTCACAAAATTAAAAAAGAAAGGCTTCTTGATCCGACCTTATAAAAAATATTATTTTCTATATTCTAGTGTAATCTCATGTCCAGATATAGCTTTCAGTAGAGGATCTACCTTCAATTCAAGTTTGGAAATGTCTGACATAATTACATATCGTCGTAGTAAATGGCAGATAGCAATCTTCAATGACATCACAGAGTAGGTTTTACCTGCAATTAAAAACAAATATTTATATTCTTCAAAGACTCCTATGAGCAATACGCAAATTATACTAAAATACATATATAAAACTCTCATCAAAACTTCAGTATCCAAAGGCTAGGTAGGGGACCAACGAGGGCACTCTCTTTTTATTATGTGCTTCGTCTAGGAGGAGGAGGCGGCTAATAGGAGGCGAGCCTATCGCCATATCCGACACATATTCGAGACTACAGGTCGATACTGAGCAGAAAAACTAAATATCACTGCTGGACCCGGGTTTTAAACTCACCTCAGAGATCTGTCGATTCGTGCACGCAACACAACTACGCAATTAAGGCGGTCAGTAAATTATACTTTATAATATTTTTTATAACTGCTCTACACCCTAAACCCACGCTGACGCAGTTCGGCGACAGCTGGTGTCCTTATTTGGCAGAATTATGTCGAAGACTCGCTCCGCCGACTACCCACTGACTTTCCAATCGCTAATTGTCAAAGTAACCTTGCTTATTTCGAGCCAATTAAGTTTTTCAACTTGCAAAGAAGTGTGACGGCGACTAACTCTGACTTATGCCGTTAGCTCGGCGTGGCGGGTTTGATGCAAAGAGCACATCACAATGACGTTATTTGGAATTAGAAATAGCCAATGTGGAACAAATTATCGGCATACTTGTATTGACTGGCGAGGGATAAACATCTCCAGTCAGTTCACACTACCTTTACTCTACTCTGTTTACTATCAGATATGCAGTGGAGATACTGACAGCACACAGCTGGCTTTTATCTCCGAAGGCAGAGTGCACCCACTTTTCTCCGTATGTATTCCGTCCCATGATCTGATAGGGGGCGAGCAACGCACATAAAAAAAATAACCTATAAGGCAAATATGCAATGGCTTTCCGATTATACTTCAGAGTAGATAATGAGTTATTTCTGACTTTTTAAATACCCGAGTAAAAAAAAACTTACCCAGACACAATCTCCTTCCAATACCAAAGGCGGCGAAAGCCCTGTAAATAGCAGACTTCGGATCACCAAAAGCATTCGCGTCTAACCACCTTTCTGGCCTGAATTCGTTTACATCTGGGCCCCATATTGAATGCCTATGAGGTCCAGACACAAATAATATACAACTACTGCCGGCCGGCATTATGTAATTTTCTGTTAAATAAAAAAAAATATAAAAAAGTTTATAAACGAATTTATTTAATTTTATCCTTATATTAAAATGATCGTAGTTAGAAAGTGACGTAAATGTAATTTAGTAATAATAACAATTATTTATCTTACAAATTATTTTGACGTATCATAACTGTCGTTAACACAAATGAACCGGTGAGCTAAAGCAAGTTTTAAAAAATACTCACTTAATTTCACGTCTTCTTCTACATGTCTTAGTATCGCCGGAGTGATAGTATACATGCGTAAAGTCTGATTACAGCCTCTAAATACACTAACTTCGACAAGTCGCCTTTCTGAACATCTCTGTCTGTTTTACCAAACACATTTAGTATCGTAAAAATATATAAATGGGGTTACTGAGTTTCTTTTTCTGTTGTAAGAATTTGACATACTGAATACTTTTTAAAAATAATGTGCGTACAGTATAAACCGTCCATACAGTATAATGAAATTGAAGAAATCATCTAATCTGGACGCTATATCCGATAATTGTTATAAACAATACTCTTTATATATATAATATCAGCTAGGCTGTATTGTGTGCTGTCCCACTGCTGGACACGGGCCTCCGCTAATAATCAGAAGTATTAGGCCTTAGTCCACCCCACTGACCTAGTGCGGGTAGTTAGATCATATACTCTTAAAATTTCTATAGAGAACATCTTAGGTGTGCAGGTTTTTCACGATGTTTTCCTTCGTCGCAGAAGCAAGTGACCATTCACAAAAAATACACACATTACTTTAGAAAAGTCAGAGGGGTGTGCTCTTGAATTCTGAACCTGCGAGCATTCATCTCAGAAGCCCGTTCCATATCAAACTAGGCTATCGCCGCTTTTACTATGATTGTTAAAAAATAGTTTTGGTACAACTGAATCGTCAATTTTCGTTGTCTTTTTCAAATTGAATGCATAATAGGTATAAATAATTATTCAAAATATCTAATATTGTCTTATATGTAAATAGTCCGTAAATTTATTTCGTTCTCATTTTAAAATTTAGTGAGTTTTTTCTAAAACTTATAAAGCGTAATTACCGCATCGAATGTATCTTTCAAGTACTTGACTATATTATCTTGGTCTTGCTATATCTAATATATATATATATATATATATATATTATATATTCTCAAGGTAATATATATAATATTACCTTGAGAAACTATAAACATAATCTAAATGCATCCAGAATTTTTGGAATCTCTTTGTGATAATACCAAGCATCCTTTAAACCGACTTCATGTACAACGCCTCATCGAATACCATTTCATTTTCCGTTATTCTGAAAGACGTTTCTAAAATTCAAAATCTATATTGAAATATCAACATTATAAACCTATTCCGAAAAATGGAAAAATGGAGTGCAATCAAAACACTGCATAAACTACCATAACAGCTTTCGTTTTATCATGAAAGTGATAATTTTGGTTAGTAATTATTTGGAATATTTTGCAATAAATTAGATGGATATAACTTATTATATTTTCTATCTGAGACGTTTACCATATAGTAAAAACAAATCTATATTTAATCTTAACAAATAGGTGAACATTTACATGCCTTCGTATCTTAATTGAATTAAAATAATAAATAAGCCCTAACATTTACTGGGTCTAAGTTATTTTGGTAATTTATACTCACTACATATATTTTCCAAAGCCTCTTCGTTGACATAATAAGAGTGGTCAAACGGACCTTTTTCTACTTTATCGGCGAATTCAAGAACCAGTTTTCTTGACTGATTGTTGAAGATTACCAAGAATCCATCCAACACTTTTTGGCTAAATGCCGGGCTTAGTAATTTACGATGACGCTTCCATATTTTAGTATCTAAAATTAAAGTAAATAGTGATAATTACAATGTGAAAATAAAATCCTTCTACCCAAATTTTCTGCCACGGCGGTCAATCTCAACGGAGATCAACAAGATAAGTTAGAGACATTATAGTGCACAAGTGTGAGCGCAATACATAGGTGCAGTCTCTGTTCCTTCACTCTAATAGTTCGTTGAGACAGCAATTAGGTCAGATCAGACGGAGGATCAAGGGCTTTACGTGATTTCCGAAACACAGGGGTATTACACCGCCAACTTCCTGACTCCGAGCTGTGACTGAGTAATTTTTTTACCATGAAAAACCCCAGTGACGATTTGGCCTGACCCGGGATTCAAACCCAGGACCTCAGCGCAGTAGTCGTACTCATATTGTGTACACAATTAGAACTACGTCACCCAGTCCAATAGCAGTATGTAGGTAATACTAGTATGAAGCCAATGTAACTACTGGACATAATAAGACTTAACATCTCATGTCTCAGGATAGCGAGCGCAGTGGCATACCAAACAATACCTACTTTGTAATTCAAGATGTTAGATGGTGTATCTACTGTTTATGGGCGGTCGAATGGCGTACCATCAGGCGAACAGTAAGCTCGTCTCGTCATTCAAAGCAATAAAAAACCTACAGTAATAAAATATTCGGTCAAAATATTTTATTGCCATAGTAACTTACTTGTTTGCCGGCCCTTAACATACTTACATGAAACTATCGCTCGACAATAAACATGGATTCATTTTACTGAAGAACTACAGGTTAGACAAAACCAATAAAAACCAATTTAGTATTTTAACTAACAACTGTTTATTTATAATTAGGCCACATATTTCAATGTGAAAATACACTCAATATATAAACTATACATTTATTTTTTCTCAATTCAAATGATTCTATAAAATATACACACATACATATTCTATATGACTTATACTAATAATTATTCTATACTCGTAATTACGGAAATTAATGGCAAGTACTTAGAATATTAATGAAATGTAAAATATAATACTAACAAGGTTACATACATAAAACTGTATGGAGATCAAATAGTATCGACAGTATACAATATATTTTTCTCTGAGATAATCTCAACTCTATTTCTTAGTACGTTAGTTAGTTTATTAAGCCTGAAACCCGGTTATGATTCAAAATTCCGAAGATTCCGAGATATGTCGTAGCATTTTGAATATTGTAAAAGAGGCTCTTAGAGACTTTTCCTGCACTCACTGATTTGTCTTTATCCAAAACAAGCCCTTAGTGAATAACGTCTTTTTTCTATATTATTAATGAAGAATAAACCATTTTACGGCGATTTCAATTTTTTTTTCAATCGATCGCTAAATTTGACCAATCAGAATAAAGACTTTTTGTCAATTTTTTATTTTATTGAAATCGGTCGATAGAGATTGAACTGATAGCTCCAATGCCAGCTGTGCAGTGAATACGGACAAAATTAAAACTGGTTCTTTAATTATCAAATAAAATTGATTCGCAGAATAAACTTCAAAACAAACGAATTACAAATGACAGTATTTGTCACTTTTATATTGTCGGGTTATATTTTATTTGATGAACGATTTTGACTTTGATAAATTAGCGCTTAGATAAATAAAATCACAGTATAAGACTAACGTAGGGCCCAGACTTGCAGAAACGACAAAGACAGACAGGTATAACCGAACAATCTCCATCTCTCTCTTCAGAGTCGTAAACATTCCGAGAGTACCTACAACTTCCTCATTCTCTATGACTACGAAATAAACATACTTTTGGTTTTTCGAAAGATTGTTACATACCAAAAACTCATATCCTTTGCAATTTACTATTTAGTGCAAAAATCTAAAATTCCAAATCAACAACACAATCCACAACCATTTATTTAAAAACAATCACTGGATTTAACAGGAAATTTAAAACATTCTTCGTAGACACCACACAGTCGTTAACGACGGTCTTGCACAACTCTGAGAACTTCGACAGAACCGGGGTCTTTGTTGTCACCGTACCTCTGGCTTCCTTACATTCTAAACAATTAATCTCATATCCCTTTATATTCAGGTCCTTAGCGCCAATATTATAAGGACGATTTTCGTTTGTTAGTATTCCTTTGAATCGAACTTTGTCGTTCGCTCTTAATAAACGGGTGAAATTTGTAAAAAAATCGTTGAATATTATTGAAATTTCTGCATGACGTTTCAGTAAACCGCCGCTCGCCTCCATCATTAGTTTTACTTCATATGTGTATCTGAAAATAATGGAGAAAAAATATCAATTAAATTTGTCACACCATAAAAAGTTTATCAAAAATCTACTTTTTGATCGTAAAATATATGTCAGACTTTTTAACTGACAAATTGTTCCAACATACTTGAAAATTATGTTGTACCGACCTTTAAAATCCTATTTATTACAACTATATAAAGATAAATCATGCCTCAGTGTTATAGTTGAATTGCGTACTAATGACACCCCTTTGAGGTCCAGGGTTCGAATCCCAGGTCGGCCGGTTCTTCTTTGGATGAGGCTGGAACTTGTGCCCGACATGGCAATAGGCTCGCCCCTATCATGTCATGGGACACAAAGATGAAAAAGGGTGTCTTGGTTGCACCTCTGCCTACCCCTTCTGGCATAAAGGCGTTATATTTCGTTTGTTTATAAAAATAAATCAAAAACACTTACTCGTTCAAATTATCCAAATGGCACGTCTTGCCGCTCTGTCTGGCAACGCTCCTCGCAAACTCGCACTCGTCACCGGATTGTAAACTCTCTGCACTGCTACACAAACTCGAATATTCCTCGCCGTAATAACATTTGAAGTATTCTTGCAAGAAGCCCGGTAACCATGACGCGAAATCGTTCCACTTATTCTTCACATTGATTAAGTTTACCTCCTTGATATAACCCTCCCAGTTTACGTTGGCACCTTCGAGTACCGAGCATTTGATCTGTGTCGCTGCGATATTATAATCCGTCCAAGATGGGTTGTTGCAATGAGCATAATAATCGTCCCAGTTGATGTGGTAAGTGTTGTCTTCGTAGTCTGTTATGAATTCGTTTTTGAGAAGGTTTTTGATGCTGGACTTCTCTTCGCCGATCAGTTCGATAAGTCCCGATGGGAGGCCGTCATCTTGGATTTTCACAATGAATTGGTTTCCGAAGAAGATGAGTGTTAGGAGTCCCACCGCTAGCTGCAAATAATAAAGATATTTTTTTTTATTAAGAGCCCGTTGCACGTAATCTAAGTTAATGCTACACTTCAAATTAAAATATAATACATCCAAATACAAAAGATACGGTGTTAAAATATGTGCTCCCAAAACGTACACAAGTACTACCTACATTTGTTGTGTAATAGGTTGATTGGCTGACAAAATTTATTTAAATATTGTGAAACATGCCCTGAAGTAATTTGGACTGGTATAAATGCAAGTTTAAACTTTTTAACATAATACTTTCATGTGATAGTATTTATTTTTTATAAATGCTGACTATTCTATTTAAATTGTGTTGAATGTTATTCATTCACATCTAAATTATAAAAAATCTACTTACTTGAAATGGCGTGACAAACTTCTTGGTAGTCTCCGATTTAGACAGCAAACACGTTACGGTCAAACTAGCACCCAACCACGTGACGACCGACGCTGCATACATTATTTTAGGCAAAGTAATATACTGCAGGAACGCAAATATAGGCAAAGTTATCGTAGCCACACCGATCAGGGGAAGAAATAGGAATGAACAGACTAACGCCAATGTCCCTCTTATAAGCCCATATGTAGTACATCCATGAGAACACAGAATGAACATTTGCAACCAACTCAAAGTAACGCAATGCGGCAGAACATGTTTGAAGAAACCTTGCCATTCACTACGACGCGCCATTGGGAACAGAGTAACAGGAATCAGTAGAGTGAATAGTGCGCGAGCGTTCAAACAAAATTCGATACTATTACCAAGTATATAAGACGGATAATTCGATATGTGAAGGTCGAGGAACCTCCAACCTTGATGAACCACAGTGTCTTTCTCGTAAGGATATTTTGCCAGAACATTAATTCCAAACGACGCCAGAGCCAACATATCTGGGTAATGGGCGCCATTAGTACCGAAGGAGAAAAGAGTCAAAAACATCAAAAAGAACGATAGAACACAAAATTCCGAGAACGGAACCCATTGAGTGGCAATAAACGGATACAAAAACAAATTGATGAACAAAGCCAGAAAGAACTGGAAAAATGGCGCCAAATTGTTCCTCACAAACAAATTTTCCGATTCGTCAGGTTGCAAATTGCCATCACTATACCTTAGGAACAGTCCAGACCATTTTCTGAAGTCGATAAACTGTCGCTTCGCGTGCAACATTTTGAAAGTGCACACAACCATCACGACAAAACTGACGTAGTATAAAACTAAAGGTACTAGGTGATACAAGCTATCCGCGCTGACGAATAAGTAAGCGATGAGGAGCAAGGAAAGTTCGATATGGGACAATCGAAACGAAAACGATCCGAAATAATACAATAATTTGAAATATAATATTTGTATGAAAACTAGGGGGTGTAGGAAGGCCCGCTGGAGTAATGGAATGTGGTCTAACGCCTTCACGCTCGGGTCTGTGAGCGTTAGCTCGTAGCTGACCAGCGGCAGCTCGCCTTGGCAGTAGTCGACTGCGGCCGACACTAAATTATCGACCGTTAAGTTACGAATATCATCGCTTGGAGAGCACGTGTCCGGATATTCTGAAAAGAAAAATATTTATTTTTTATTTTTTTCACTATTAATGTAGTAAAGTATGAACTAGGTGTTGCCCACGGCTCCGCCCGTGTGAAAACCTTTTCCCGCTACAAAAAATCCTAAATCACTGTAGAATTTAGATCCATAACGTTATCTGTCAACACCAGCGCGATCTACTTAATAAATCAGACAAAAAATTTAAATATTCCACGCGTGCAAATTACCGGCCTAAATTATATTAGTAGTTCAACATTTACAACGTTTACTTCTAACAAACATTATAATAGTATAAATAAGAAGTAAGGCGAAAGTTAGTACTATTAGTAAGAGAAGATTACCTTCCTCCGGCGAGGGGGACGCTCGTATTGTGCCATTGCTATGGATTTGATCGCCGGCCTGGAGATGCGACGGCTCCAACGCCTGGGCACCGTCTAACGCATGCTCTTCTACAAACAAATTCATACAACATATTAAAGATATTGTATATCACTATGTATAAATTATTCCTAACTACGCCTATGTTCATTATGCCTATGTATACTTATATATTTTATAGATGATTTATAAACCTTTCTATTGAATTGGAAAAGCGGAAACTTGCCCTCTTTGTCACTCCAATTGATGACCACTGGTAAGATAATGATTTTTTAATTGTTTGTGAAATCATATACCAAACTTTGTAAACTGATTAAAAGAAAAATAAACTCTAGCAATATTCTGTTCGTCGAGTTAAGTTAAACACAAGGAGACAGTTATTATTTAAGGTTTTAAGCTTGAGGATAAGACTCAAAACTTCGTCTAACTACCTTATTAAGCTATTCTTTTTTTAATATGGTCATTGCTTATTGACCGAACTGCACCAGGCAGAATTTTGACTGTCGGAAAATGTTAACCCTCGTCAGTCGACACAAATATGCCGGCCTATTTGAACCGGATATACAAAGACTGATCCCGGAACGCGACACATTTAAGCGAGCCATTATTGTGGGTTAAATCTTTTGTACGATGGTTGGCATCCGGACGAATACAAAATATATTTTACCACATCCTTTTACTGTCAACTTCTTAGTCTAGTCTAAATATCGGGCATCATTATTGACTTATACCTGGTGAATCATCATCCGGCGAATCGGTATCGTCGGGCTCCTTCCGTAGCGTGGTGCTGCAAATCTCACGGATGCGTCGCTCCAGTTGCGCCGTCGTTATGTATTCCTCGCCGTTCGATAAACTAACAAATTATTTTAATTAAGCCTTTTAAAAAAAAGCTGCGATAGCCTAGTTCGGTGTGGAACGGACTGCCGAGACGAATGTCCGCAGGTTCAAATCCCAAGGGCACACACCTCTGATTTTTCTAAAGTAATTATGTTTATATTCTTTGTGAATTATCGCTTGCTTTAACGACGAAGGCAAACATCGTGAGGAAATCTGCATACCTGAGAAGTTCTCTATAGGAATTTCGAGGGTGTGTGAAGTCTACCAATCCGCACTAGGCCAGCGTGGTGGACTAAGGCCTAATCCCTCCATAGAAGCGGAGGCCGGTGCCCAGCAATGGGACGGTATATAATACAGGGCTCATATTATTATATAGCCTTTCGGTGTTCGAAATTATGAAAATAATATATGTTGCATCCGGGTCATGAGTACGGAATTGAAACGAACACAAACGGCATAGTGACGTGTACGGAGCCTAAGCGGGTTGGAGTGGTTTGTGTTTATAAAAGATCAACTTACTATTGTATGGTGACAAATAAAAAAAAATATAGCCATTACAGAATCTCTTCATTAATTTAAAACCTTGGATATAAATGTAGCAAGAGAAATCCACTATAATTATAGGACTTAAAGGTGGAATATTCATAAAGTTCAAACATAATATTTTTACACATCACTTCATACATAATTTAACTGTAAACATAATATAAATAAATATTTAATCTTAATTGCTTATTAATGGGATAGGATGATTCTTATGACATTTGTAGTAATCGATGTAAATTAAATATTTGTTACAAAATGGCCGTCTTTTTATGACACTACTTCAAAAAACTAAACATCATCATTAGTGCTAAAGGTAAAATTCAATTGGTATCAACGAAGCAATAACCAGAGCGGTTAATAGGATGTTTTTATGAAAACACACCGAATTATCACTGGGTCATATAAAAAAAATATATTATACAGGGTCATTTTGACATTGCGTTACTAAACGAAACCACATACTCGTCTTCACCGTTGCTGACATTGTGCCAAAAATCATCCATTAATAACGAATATTTTCACCAAAACTCATGGTTTTAGTTTTCTGATTTTTTGATCATTTTATTGTTTAATGCGAATATGGCGTCTGCGTGAATGTATTTCAGACAGAAAGTATGATGTTGTCGCTGCGACGAATTCCCTTAAAGTAGTAGTAGTGACATTAGGGCGCGTAAAATTAAAATTACTTTTTATTAATATATATTTTTTTTCGAAACCTCCCCTTTTTTTATTTTACATGTACGGCTCAAGTATCATAATGTAAAGTGTTATTTCCAAGTAGATAAGTGTGTGGTTTCATTTAGTAACGCGATGTCAAAATGACCCTGTATAAAACAAATACCTGGCAAATAGATCTCTGGCCGCTTTCCTGGCGACGATCTCCTGTCGACTGGCTGCAAGGCACGACTTGGCACGAACTATCGCCGCGCTATCCTCGTCAATAACACCACTTCTAATGCACCTGCAAGTCATTTTTTTACTCACTTAAATGTAACTAAAACATTTCTAGTCGTCCTTTAAAGTCTGGGATTATTGATCACGGATACCTAAACACATAAAACATCCGAAGAGTTCAAAAAACTTTATATTTCCTGATTAATTCCGATTTTAGAATGATTGTGGAAAAAAAGATCCTCAAACAATCCAAATTGTTGCACTACGAACAGAATAGTTTAAAGTAAAAAGTGAAGTCACTGACTAATATAATGAAATCCTTACTTCACCCTTAGCAACTCATCGCGCACTTTATCCCATCTTATCCTCCAGGCCACAAAGTCGTTTGCGTTCCCATTCATTTATGAATATTTCTAGAATATTCGTTAACTGAACAGCGGTGTTCGCACGAGAGCCGAGACCATATTTATGTTTACATTGCGCCCGGTATGAGAATTATTCAACACAGTTACCTCATTTCATTGTGCCGTTGTTGTGACGCTTCGATTCACTGAATTCTATTAGAATAATGAAGTTATTGATTTGCAAAGTATAAACGGGACAAAAATGAACTCTTTATTTGACGAGTGTTTTATTTTTCTAAAATATCAAATGACATGGACATACGCTACGACATAAAAGCAGGTCTCACCTTGAAAATAGATCCTATTACTAAACAATGATGTAAATGCTGAAATAAAATATGCTCAAACCTACGCGAATTCGAGGGCAATGCTACAGTATTGCAACATAGCTAGCGATAAAATTACGTATTTAGATAGGCTAGACTCGATTCATAATAGAATGTTGCTAATCTAATCGTTAGGATCAATAAACGAAAGCCTAATTTCAATTTTAAATAAGTTTCATGCCACGCTATTTCAAAAATCGTTAATCCCCTAATTGTAAGATGAATGCTAAAACTAGCGCAAATTTTAATTAGAAGTACCATTCATAATTTTTCATTCTTTTGGATGGATCTGATTTCCTAAACCATCAAGACTATTACTGTTATTTGAAGAATTGACTTTGAAGAACGAACGTATGATTACCATAGCCATCACAAAGACTACGACCAAGAAATTTCCAAACACATAAAACGGACGCACTTGAAGGTGTTCTTGAGGAATTCTTAATGCGCAGAACAACTAACTTTTAACTGCGCAAAAATAAAAAATAAAGTATAAACTTACCTTCTCAACATTCTTCTGGCTTTAGGGTGCGCTTGTTCCGTTGCACATATCAACCATTCTAGTGCTTGTTTGAAATTTGATATCTTGTCTGCTTCTAATTCTACAAAAGAAAAATGTCATTGCCTACAATTCAATATTAATTTGATTTCGTATTTTGGTGTAGTCATTAAAAATATAATTACACTGAGAATGTATACCATTTCTGAAATAACCGTGTAGAAATATAAGTTTCACATCTCTTTGCCTTTAATGAAAGTATCCTACTAATATTATAAATGCGAAAGTTTGTGAGGATGGATGTATGTTTGATCCTCTTTCACGAAAAAAAACTACTGAACGGATTTGGATGAAACTTTACAGTAATATTGGTTATACATCAGAATAACACAAATGCTACAATTTATAATGATTTTGTGTAATTTGGGTCATAATATAACGGTACCTATCAAGTAAGGCGAAAAAATATATATCCCGGAAAACTCATTCACGCGGGCGAAACCGCGAGCAAAAGCTAGTTCATTATAATTTGAAGTATTTAGGCATTTTTAATGATTTGTTGTATTATTCCAGGATAAAAGCCAGCATAGTTTAATCTTTAAAAAGTCTATTCGTCGATGAGAATGCCGTCACAATCAGTTTATTCGTTTTAGATATTTTAGTACATCCATAGCGTTTTTATTACTTCCTACAAACGTTATCAAAGGTTTCCAATTATTTTTTATGGTCCTTGTATCCGACGACAGCTGCACAGAATCCGTCTTTTCGTTGTATTATGTCCACAAATATAATATTGCCATCTCTCGCAAACAATAGATTTAGATAGTACTGAAAGTAATTCAGCAAGTTTTTTTTTATTGTTTTTGTTAATATTTATACAAACATGGGCCTCCTGTACTACAGACAGGGTCTTAATCCACCATACTAGCTTAGTGTGGGTTGGCAGACTTCACATACAATCAAAATGCTTTTTTTCCCAGGCATATAGACTTCCTCACCGAGTTTTCATTTACTTCTAAAGCGAACATAACTGATAAACAATACACAAACAACTTCGAAAAGTTTGATGTGTGTGCCTTAGATTTTAATCTGCGGATATCTGCAGTTTTGCGCACATTATTTTTGTTGTTTCAATATTATACTCCTACCTACCGTTATACGACTCAATAGTAGAATCGACGCAAAACAAATTTACACGCTTTTACCCGACCACCATGCATTACATAAAGAAATATTTACGCAGACGGAACCACAGGCTAAGCTGGCTGTATAACTGCAATTACCCAGTTATTCATCTATACTAGCTTCTGCCTGCTCATTCGCCCCCGTGTTTTTTTTCCGAGTTGAAATATTTTCCCGGCATAAAAAGTAGCCTATAGCATTCAGGTATAATGTAGTTTATTAGTAGTGAAAGAATTTTCAAAATCGTTTCAATAGATCCAGAGATTAGACCCTATCAAACCTTTAAACTATTCCTCTTTATAATATTAATCTTCAAACACTCATTAGTGCATAACATCTCTGTCTGAATTAATAAAGAAATTCAGAACAAGACAAGTAAACATCCTGGTTTGAAAATTTATAAAACCTAGTTTCGTAACGAACAGTAATTCAGCTGTGTCTACATTTTATCAGTTCTTATTGACTTTATTACATGCAACAGAACACTGCATATTGTTAGTACCATTTCTACACCCATAGATTATTTGTTCCGTTACAAATTACACATACATGAATAATAGACAAATTTGCATGATAAATTTACTTATGTTTAATTATCTCCGAATCTGGATATTAAAATGGCCTTATTATACTATCAACTTATGTGGCTTTACTACTTATCCAGTAAAGCCACACAAGTTAAACAAATTGTATGTGATAAGGAATGATACTTAGTAAAACATGGTGAAAAGAAATGAAATAGTTTGAAATTAACTCTATAAATAAACCTAGTATAAGTTATGTTGTAATCATTAATTGTTATACACATATTGTCTCGCACACATTTACAAAAGACTAAAGCATTAATTTTCTAGTCAACTAGTTTTCTATCAAAATAAAATCTCCATTACATTATCTTTAATTCAGCCCAAACAGCCACAATTTGTGTGTGCAGGCATTTGTGAGCAGCGGTGTTCACTTAAATCCATATTACTTACAAATGGCAAAGGATGCAATTTTCCATAAGGGAACCCGACACAGCATAAAGCTTTTAATAGTATTAATAAATAAAGTCTGGAAATTGTTCTAATGTTATATGATTTTACATAAATTACAAAAGGGAAGCCAGTTGGAATCTGGTTTTGTCTCTTGCCACTGTTACCTACTGTTGGTAGCTACAATAAATAGTAATCATATTTTACAAACCACATTTCTCTTCCAGGAGTTGCTCAGCGAGTACCACTTGGGACTCAGCGCAACCATCCTCTGCAAGTTGATTACGCAGGCGTCGCAGAGAGCCTTGTGGTCCATCTGAAGCAAAGATACATTTAAAAAGTATACTATTAGGTTGCAACTTGTTGTTTTTCTGATGTAGAGGCGTCAAAAAAACTGTTGCAAGGCATTTCTTAGGTTTGACTCCAACCTCAGCAACATTTTGTGAGTGTTTTTTACTATAATTAGATACCTTAAATGGTTGATATCAGGATGCATAAACCATGTTTTGCCTTGACACCACACTGGTAACAAATGAATGCAGGGGGACTGCTAAGCTGGGTAACCTGCTCAACTTTTATGAAAATAAAGATCATAAGTACTGAAGTTTGTATTAAATTTGATTATAGAGTATATTGAATATGGCTAGTAAAATATGGTCAAGTTCCTATAATATTGTGAAGCTGTTAATCAAAATGGGGTGGTTTACTTGTTTCATATATAAATGAATTTTAAGATAACAAAGATAACATTATTGCAATTTCTTGAGCTCAAAATGAAATATTATAGTAAACTAGCCTTGTAAAATATGTTTTTTTTTGTTCCCATTACATCAAATTTTAAGTAATTATAGGTGTGCTTAATAATTTTCTTAAAAGCAAACCAAGTAAATAATTGTTATGCTTTGTTGCTCCTGCCAATAAATAATTTCAATATTTATTACCAAATAGGTTGGTTTGTACATTGTAATATACAAATCAACCTATTCCAAGAGTGTCATACATATTTTCTGTTTTATGCATTTCCTTATAAGGTCATGTAGCCATCACTTACAGTAAAAATCGCATTTTTTGTAAGTAACAAATATATTTTGAATCCGAGAAGAAATCAATGTTTGGAACGAGAGCGTATCATTTGAAGAACCATAACCTTATGGACATAAACACCTTAGAAGTGTGTAATACTTATGTTGCGGTCAAGGTCAAATAAAGTCTGCAGCCACAAGTATTTATATTTAGGACGTGTTATATTAGAAATGGCATTCGCACACTTAATATATAAGCTTTGTTGTAAAAAAATCATTAAAGCAAGAACAGTTGACACCATAATAATTGTGTTTACTTACCATGAAGATTCCAGCGTTTTCTGCCGATGGGCATTTCAAAAATAAAATAAAAATGGTAATTACACAATATATATTTGTAAAAATAGTCACATTCGGTTGAGTTATACTTTTCACGAAAGAATTAGAAATAAATGTTTATTTGTTTTGATTGAACGTCCCGTCGGTTTGCAGTTTTTTTCTCTCGATCAATGTGTCAATGTCAACAATTTTGACACCCGAACATTACGAAAAAGTACAAAACGCAATGTATTGTAATTTCAGGTTTTACACATCAAAATATAATAATTTATTTCATATTAATTAAACATCGCACTTGCATACAGGAAATCGAACAAACTAGTTGCACAAATGAAAGCGAAAGGCCGACTAATAACTTTACTCCTACGTAAAAACCCACCCACGAAGTTATCTTTCGATCCAAAATAGAATATTTTTATACAATGTGTTTCCTGCGTTTGCATCTATTTTAGGAATTACGTTAGTTCGTATAACATCCCTTTTTCTTTTGCGTTGTTACCCTCTTTGAAATGGTTCGTGGATCTATAAATACACCGTATATTATTTAAACAGGCATCTTTCAATGCAATAACAAAACACGTTGAGATATCGATATCATCGACTATTGTATGTCGTCGATTCTTATTTAAGCTAGTAAGTATAAAAATAGATATATAAATGGATAAAAAATTTAAATTGTACATACCAATCTGAGTTTATATCAATGTAGATGTTCTGGAATCTCAATAGTAAGGCCAGTATATATTTTCTAATCAACGTAACACTCGAATAATTTAAAATTTATATTTTCTTAGTGGTAATCAACTAAAAAATATAATAAAACATAAATTCTATACAGACATTCTTTTATAATTTTTATAATAACACCGGTCAACACGATTTTTGAGTCTGGCTCCTGAATGTGAAATTTTGGTTTCTCCTATGTTACAAATAAATAAAAAAATAACTGTTCCGATCAAAGTTTGCTTTTGTAGAAACTAGCGCAATTTTACTAAGTTTCAAAAAATACATACAAATTTTTATACTTCCTCTGTAATTTTATTTAAAATTACGATAAAAAAAGTTTTTATTGAACATCAAAGTCTTTTTATACAAGAATTATGACTAATAATAGCAAACAAATAGAAAATAACAAAAATCATGTTCAAAAATGTTTTTTTTTTAATGGATCTTTTATGTTCGTGTGCGTATTAATCCCCAAATGTAATCTCCCATCATACTCTCGTTGTACTGCTCTTGGTAATATCGTTCAAAGTCCATTACATCTTGGTAAAAACGTTCTCCCTGCTCCTCTGAATAGGCACCCATATTATCTTTAAATTTGTCCAGGTGAGCATGTAGCATATGGAGTTTATGGGACATTCTGCATCCCATCAATTTAAAACTTTCAAGCATAGTTTAAATGAACTTTTCATAATTGTCGACTCTGTGATTTCCAAAAAAAACAATTGACTACTGCTTTCAGACGCTTCCAGGATTATTTTTCGTGAGCAATAAGGAATTTTGTGAAATCATCGCTGCTCACTATTTATTTTATTTGTGGTCCAACGAAAATACCAGTTTTAACTTTAGCTTCAGATAATTTGGGAAATAATCTCTTTAAATATTCAATAGCTTCAGAATTATGATCTAGAGCTTACAGAAATTGCTTCATTAGCCCTAACTTGATATGTAACGGGAGCATCAATATTTATTTAGGCTCTAATATTGGTTTCACTTTCACATTATATTTTCCAATTTGAAATTAACACAAGCACCGTGAGGCACCCATTTCTTATCTTGATTCCGTATTTTAAGATTATAATAAGCGTCATAGGCTTCGCAATGCTTCAAAATCGTTGCCGAAGCAAATTTCTTACTTCTTACTTTAATAAATTCACCGCAAATAAAACAGAATTAATCAACATTCTGTTTACACTTTCTTGGTGCCATTTTCTAACCAAGTACCACATAAAAGTCGGTTGTTACAATTCAAATATACTTTTTTTAAATAGTAATAGACTAGTAAACACTCACTACTGCCGTTCAGACATAATTCACAATTTGCAATTAAAATGATCAAAATGCTACCGCCTATTCCTCATAAGAATCATTTAAAATCTTCAAAACGTACTTATCAACATAAATCAGACAAAAGCAAACTTTAAGGGTTAAAAATGGATATCCGAGTGTTTTTCGATGTTTGGAATCAGAATTCAAGCATTAGAACGGAAACACAAAAAAAAAAATTTTTTTTGTCGACTTGTGTAATCAATGATTGTGCTGACATTTGGATGTATATAACATGTCATAAATGATCTGTATTCTGTTTGAGATATTTTGTAGTACCTATATATTTTATTTTAAGTGAGACTCGATGATTAATTTCTTACTTATACCTAATCGACTAAATCATTGATTCGGAAGTCACCACTTCACTAATGTTTTTGACATTTCCAGCAGTGTTACCACTAAGAGGAATTTACTCTTCTTCAGGATGAAATAGCCTAATATTGTACAGATCAAAAGATTTATTTGCTGTAGTTAAGGATTTATTGGAATTTGGAATTAAATGAAACTTAATGTTTTAATAAAACTTTTATTTGGAAATACCTCTAATTTTATTGCTAAATATTTCACCACTCTAATGTTTTAAATGAAATTCAGTTCATTTCTTATAAATGTAATGTATTCAATTTTCTTTACGATATTTTGTTCTATTATCCATAGCAAGGATCGCTTATAAATGACATAAACAGTAAATCGTATAAATCAATACCTTTCTTTGCTTCGCCGTAGTTAGATAAAAAAAGGTCTAGTTGTACTCAGATACCTATTTTACGTTATTAAATTCATAAAAAGATGATGTTTAGTAATAACCTTAATATATTATGACTCTCCCGATTAGATTTTTTTTTTAAATCTTTGAGGGATGTGCAAGGACTTTTCTTATAAAATCTAGGGTAAAATCCAAATCGTAAGTGGAAACACAGGTTAAGTTTTTCTCCAAAAAAACGCATGAGCGCGTGTTACGGTGTGCTTTAGATAAGATTTAGCTTGTGTTTTAATTAATTCAATGAGACAGGTGTAAACACATAATCTAACCAAGATGTTAACTCCACGTTTCAAATTATCCCAAGACAACAATCATATTTTTATTAATATAAATGCACCATACACAAACCTTGGAGATACAGAGATCGACGTTGAAGGAGAAAATTTTCTTTTTGTTTCAAGTCCATATTTCTTAAGATTACGTTTGCCTGGAAGGATAGTGGATAATGATTTCTCAAAAGGTTCATATACATGTGACTCGGGTGATTTCAATCTTACATTCGATAAAGAAACACCAGGGGAACACTTTGAGAATTTGGATATGATCACGAGTTTGTTAGCACCGCGAGATATACCAGATATCAACCCTGGTTTAGTAGAAATGTTAGAAGAGGACGGAATAACTTTGGAAAACGATGTTGAATGCGATAACTCCAATTCTTTCGCATTTGGTTTTGCTAATAAAGTCACCACTGAATTTAGCAACATTGGCTCAGAATTTCCGCAGATATTTGAATTGAGAGTGCCCGAAAGCGTCTCAATAATTGATCGGCATGACCTTAGAATAAAATATGAGAATGATAAGTTCTCCTCTGATCATTATTTGGCTGATCTATTTGATGAGGAATTACTGGCTCCGTATTTAACAGCGGTCCCATTCTGGAACCTGCCTGAAGTGAAAAAGGCTGTTGAATTTACTGAGGAAGAGGTGTCCTTACTGAAAGAGCTACCGAACAAGCATTATTTGTTGACTAAGAAGGAATACCGTCAGGTGTTATTAGGGCTTGTTGACATTCTATATGGATATTGCTATGAAAAAAGAACAACCCTCAATGACGACTCTATAGAGTCAAGCTGGACTGTAAATAAGCTCTCATCTACGCTCAGCTGGTTCTGTGTGTTTAATGATATAAAACAAGTTCTGACAGCATGTTACAGAAGAGCGTTAGTATACCCCATATTCAGAAACTTTGAACTGTGTAAGAAGGTTAAAAATGATGTTGTAGCACTCTTCCGCAGAGGCAAGAAATTCATAGTCCAGTGTGTAATTGACATACACCAACTGTTTAACACAAGTCATGATGCCAGATACATATTGAACCAACTTTACATTAAAGATTATTTAGTGTTCCTACAAAAATGCCGAAGCGAGGAACTGGACGAACTATGTAACAATATAGCTAATATTGAACTATCGAAAGCAGATTTAGATTTGGAATTAGAACAGTATGAACATGCAGCTCAATTGGTGAAACATGAAGAGACAGAAATTATGGAAAATGAAGTGGCAGTGCGTATGGCATCCATGTCGCTCCTGCCCGATTTGAATAGGAATAATGCTAGATATATAGATGAAAGTGATGATGAGAGTGATACATCATCAGATTCAAGTGATACATCTTCCGAGGAGTCTTCGGACGAACTGGATTCTGATGATGATCCATGAAAGTTCGAACCTTTAAGGTTATTGTATCCCAGTGTGTAAGACTACGATATGTAGGTAAAGTGGGATGTTGGTGAAAAATTGACAATGTTGAATATGATGGGCATTGGTAGAAACAATTGAAGGATACAGCTCATTATGTACCAAATATATACTGGATTGTTCAAAGTTATAGCTTTCATAATTATTTAATAGTTACTTCATGCTTGTCAAAGCATTGTGTAATACATTGAATAAATCAACAAAAATATGTTAACTTCACTGTTATGTTATTGCTCCAAATCTAAGCAAAATAAGTTGCTAAAGATTTTATTCAACATACTTATTGATCTGTAACATTGAATGCTCAGTCAGAAAACAATAACTATGTTCAGCCCAGTATACAAATTATTCCCGAGCTTGAATGTTGTGAAGACTGAATAGTTTACATGTTACTAAAGATGTTATTGTGATGTATTGTTAGTTATAAACATGTATGTATTAGTGAATCCATTTTATACTGCACCACTTTTATGTTTTCACATTTATCCAATAAGTGGTGAATTCAGCCTTGTGTACAGTTAGCGGTTAATTTAACTAAGACAAGTTTAAACTCTGGTTAAACATTAACACCTTAGCAATATTTTTTATCAGTTAATAGTTGGAAGTGGAACAGACTGCGGAGATAAAGTTCTGTAGGTTTGAAACCCAAACATCTGGCTTTTCTAAAGTTATGTGTATATTCATTGTAAGTTATAGCTTGCTTTGACAGTGAAGGAAATCATTATGAAAACTGGCATACTTGAATAGTTCTGTATAAGAATTTTGAGGGAATGTATATATATGATAAATAATACAATATCAGCCCTTTATTATATACTGTTCCATTGTTGTGCTTGGGCCTCTTCTACTACTGTTCTCAGGAGGTAGTAGTAGTTAGTAGGGATTAAGCCTTAGTTCACCATGCTGACCTAGTATGGATTGGTAGATTTAACACACCCTAAAAATTCCTATAGAAAACTCAGGTGTGTAGGTTTCCTTAGGTTGTTTTGCTTCAGATACAAAGAATACACACATAATTTCGGAAAAATAAGAGGTGTGTGCCCTTAGGATTTGAACCTGCAGAGATTTGTCTCAGCAGTCCGTTCCACACCCAACTAAGCTGTCGCCACTTATCGCCAATCTGCACTAGGTCAGTATGGTGGACTAAGACCTAATCCCTCCTAGTAGTAACGTTAGCCCAGGGCCCACAGAGGCACAATAAGTTTATAATACAGTGCCATTGTTGTATTACATAATAATCATTTTAATTATTATATATACTGGTTTTTTAAATAAATAATTACCCTGGAGTTATGTACTTATGTGTAGATTACTTTTATGAATGTAGTATGTTGAATATAGCTAATTAATATGGAAATATTTCGACTAAATATCTATAATATACATAAGATCAAAGTTTCATTGATTGATATTGGAATATGATATAAATGAAATAATTAGTTTCATAGTCATACATAACTTTATATTATGCTATTTATATAATATCCTTCAAGTCTACATAAATGATTTCTAGTAAGATATCTCAGTCGTATTGCAAGCAGTAACAATGCTCTATTATGTAAATTCTTAGTTCCTGATTGGACCGTGAATAAAATATTTTTAAATCAAATTGTATGGAAATTATAGCTACCACTATAGTTTTATCTTTTTATACAACCAAGAGATTGTGAAAATGTTGGGATGTTTGTTAAAAAGTTAACACAGTAACCACTGAATGAATTTGGATGAAATTTAGCACATAGGTAAACCATGACGTATGGAAAAAGATAGGCTACTTTGTATCCCAGCAATTTGCGCCCATGGGAAAAAAATGATATTTTGAATCTGATTTCTTTAATTAGATTGCGCTGGCGTCTTACAATGTTTAAGGACTTTTGTAGTGAGGAAGACTTTTCACGCGGGCGAAGCAGCGAGTAACACAATAAAAAAAGTTCAAGTTTATTAACGATTTATTAGCAAAAACCAATTGTATGTAAAACTATTGTATTCATAAATTATCATTCAAAATGTTTGGTGCTTTATTGTTTCAAATCTTTCTCATTAATAAATAAATATTAATTATTTGGGTTGCATAATGGATTACTAGGATATTGTCATATTGGTGTACCTATATTGTCTATTATATGCATAGACCACGTAGGCTACATGCCGGCGAAATACAATATAAATCTTTTAATATCTAAGAGCTATTATTCCGTGAAAACTTATTGTATTATACCTATATCCTATCCTTAGGTATTGATGTACATTACAGAATATTGTACTTAATGTGTTTTTCTCTTTATATAATATAACAAAAAAACTTACGATTTATATATGCACTTTATATATTGTATGTTCTGGTATTAAATAAACTAAATAATTTAAATGACAATTGCGAAAATCTTATGTTTACTTTTTCCAGCCATAGTCCAAGAGAGTTAAATTACTTTTAAATTTATTGGAAACAATCATTGAACTAAAAATTGCATTCTCGCCTTTTCAGACACTGTCCGCCACATCGGTAACAGTGGATTTCTAGCCTGTAATAGTAATATTGGTATTTTGCTTATAAATTTTCATTTGCCACTCTCTCTTGTCATGTGTGGACGAAAATGGATTTTGCGAGTTTTCTTCCCGAGTATTGCGACTTTCATCTTTACATAAATAAATCCCCAAATGCAATAGCATGGATAGTATGGTTTGTCCCTGCCTGCTTCGATGGCGTAGTTGTAATGAGTACGCGGTACGAATACGACTATCGCCTTGAACTCCTGGGTTCGGATTCCGAGTCGGGCCAAAACTGATTGCGACTGGATTTTTCATCTTAAAAATTACTCAGTCGCAACCCGGAGTCGGCAAGTTGATGGAGTGTGATAGTCCCATGACTCGGAAAACACGCAGTCATTGGTCCTATACTCTTGGATTGCGGTCTCACAAGACTATGAGAGTAAAGGAACAGAGGTTGCACAATCACATATGTATTGCGCACTCACTTCTGTACTATAATATCTTCTGCGTACTTGTCTGATTTCTGATGAGGTTGGCTGCCGTGGCCGAAATGAATAAAAAAATTACAATTCAAATGTTCTCAATAATTTAATATATTTCATAATTTATTTGAGACAATGATGGAAATCGAACAAATTCATTGCCTTAAAGTACATACATGTCCGCTTTTTGTATGGGCGCTGGTTCTTTATTTCGAACAAATTCCAACCAACTAATAGTGGCAAAATTGTGAGTGGAGCTTGAAATCATTAAAATAATATCAAACTTAAACATTTTTGAAAGTAAAATCACTGTGTTATCCTAAGTTGTAATGACTGTAAAATTAATTTCAATCGAGGAATCGAAATCTGTACCGGAGATATAAGTAGTACCTAGACATCACATATCCCAATCTAAGCGTTTCATATTTACGCAATGGTTTTATTTAGTACCAAAACACTTATATAGCTGATATTTATCTTAAAAAAAGGATAACAATAACATTCACGTCGCTAACTTTAAAAATGTCGAATTTCATATGCAAAGTTCCTAACTTATTTTATCACTTTAGACAGGTTTACCATTTATAAATGGAAGAATGCCTGTCAAGCGTGTCTTAAATGTATGTTCCAAAAAATGCATGTCTAATATAAAAAAAATAACTGTAGCTAATAGGTAAAACAATAGGTAATAGATAATAATGATGACAAGTATTTATTGATGGTAGGTCTCTCATATGAGAATCCGTCTTGGTGCCACCGCAATGTCTATTTCTGCTGCCAAGCAGCAATGTATAGTCACTGTTGGGTTCCGGTTTGAAGGCCATTGTAGCCAGTGGAACTTCTGGAAATAATAAAACTTAACATCTCATGTCTCAGAATGCCGAGCACAGTGGAATATCAGACAATACTTTGTAATTCAAGGTGTTAGATGCTGATTCTGCTGTTTGCTTTGCTTGCCATCTTGCCAATTGCTTACCATTAGGCGAATGGCAAGCTTGTCTCGTCATTCAAGGCATTAAAAAAGCAAGTTTTTATGGCACATTTTTTTGTGATTATTTCTAAGAAGACTTATTTTTTTAAGACTGCGTTTCTCAGACGAGTGCTCTCCGCACGCCTTTCATATGATGTAACCCTACTCTTAGGGATAATGTTCCAAAAACACTCACGACGCTTTCTTGTGAATATTTCATGAACATTTAAACTTTACTTCATCGTTATGCACTTCAATAATGATTAACTTCCAAATAAATATTCAACGCCCTATTAACCCCATTTTAGCATAAGTTATTTTAGCCTTCATTATGTTAGGTACTATAGAAGTAGTATGTAGTCGTAGTAGTACTAGTATGTATTTAGTAGTTTTTAAACGTAGATAACCAGAGTCCCCGCCCTGTAGAATGGGGGCGTCTGGAAAATTCCACCACGGTATCTCCTGGCTGGCCATCGGGGGGTCGTTGGCGGGTGGCTGTGGGCCGTCCGCCCTTATTGTACGTTGTGCACATTTCGCACCTTGTGATGACTCCGGGATAGACGGCAGCGTGGAAGGTAGGCCTCATGCTGCTGTGGACGCCGAGGGCGTCCTTCGGTTACGCGGGGGCTCCTGAGCCCCAATAGCAGACGGGCCGCAATAGGCGACACCGCGCAGGGACGACTGCGGACGAAAACTTAGACATTTCCGTCAGAGGAAGCGTAGAGTCGTCCCTAATGCGCCGAAGAGGGCCACCGCGGAGTTTTATTTGGTATGCCGTGCGTAGTACCTATATAGGTTAAGGACTCTTCCCGGCGGCGGTCGAAGGTCAAGATCAAATTCGGGAGGCTCAACGCTGGGTCATAAGCCACGGTGACCCCATAAAATAACCGCTCAGCCCCCCCCCCCAAGGCTGGGCGGTAGTCATAAGGCACTTTCTCCGCGAAAACAAAAAAAAAAGATAACCATAGTCAAAATGAAATAAACAAAGCAAGTTCACTATGTCACATTTTTTCTTTGAGAAAGTATTTCGGCGAGTCTCATGGCGCACTAACCCGCAACAAATTTAATCAAATATAAGGATAGAGAGGAGTTGGAAATATATTTTATCATTTCCTTCCATAGCAAAGCGAGTCACATAATTATGAATTACGAAAAGTATTTTTAAACCTTAACATACAGACTGCCTCGGTGGCGTACTTGTACTGCATGCGCGAAATGGCAGCGCTCTGACGTGCTGGGTTCGAATCCCGGGACGCACCAAGTTATATTAGGGTTTTCTGTTCAGTATCAGCCTGGAGTCTGGCATTTGTGCCCGATATGGCGATAGGCTCGCCCCTATTACATGGTGGGACGAAACACACCTGGTGAAAAGTGGGTGCCCTGGTTGCGCCTCTGCATACCCTTTTAGGGATAAATGCGTGAGGTATGTTTGTTTGTTTAACATAGAGAGTTAGCATTCTATCAAAATTTAGGGGCCGGAGCCATTTCCTTAATTTTCTTGAATTATAAAGTCAAGACATGTTTGCATTTTTCTCAATTATTTCTGTATCTTCAGGCATATGATCTGTCTGTAATACTCTGTACTCGTTCGCTAAAAAAGTTAATAGGGCGTTGAATATTAAAATGGCAGTTAGTCATTTTTTGAATTGAAGGAAGTTAAGGTAATATTTCTGTTTTAAAAAAAATTAAACCGCTTCAAAATCGCTAAATACCAACCAAAAAATAATTAAATATTACCGTAATATACAGTCCTGTATACTATTTATCAATTTTGGATTCGGCGTCTAATTAAAATAAACATTGTTTTCGTATTTTTGTTCTTGTGACCCAGCTTAGTCAGCAATTTTAATTAGTCATTGACTCCAAAGTCGGAAAGCATTAAGTATGTACTCTATTGTTTAAAGACTTTATTGTACAATCGAAATTATTACTTTGAGATCCACACACATACATACTAGTAATGGAAACTACCAATCTATTATTGGGCCGTGCGTTGTTGCCAACTTTTAGTCATTAATTAGATAAATCAAATGTATAATTTATTATACTTAATTAATTATTAATTTATGTCAAGCAAAGTGAAACTAAAAGACAAGGAAATAAATAAAACAAATTTATTCACATAAATTTTAATTATATATAGCTTTGCGACGTACTTATTAAGAAAAAAAAAATGGTCTATATGTTGTGTCCTATACAGGCGGAATATACAAAGCAAGAACTGAGTGCACTAGCAGCGCTTGTTGCCTTTCCCTACGGGGATAAAAGTGGTGACTATGTGTTACTAAAAAAATATAGGGGCTGTATTATTGCACCACCCTCTACTGGCAAGGAACTTACTCTACCAATGTAAAGGGATTAGGTCAGTTGTCTACAACGGAGCTTACCAAAATATCTAGACACCCGTCTTTATCTGGCTCGTGTCCTTATCTTGATAAAAGTAATATGGTTAAGGCCCTGTGCACAAACATTATACCGGATTCAATAAACGAACCCAATTCTTGACTTCAAACCATTGGTCAGAATGAACCAAATTCAAAATAAGGTGAAGGCACCAGTCTTATACAAAATGACAATGACGGACACTTTTAAAATAATTTTCTAAAATAGTAATGGGTATATTTTTTTCACTACATTTTCTGTATACTATAAATAAGAACATCGGAGTAATATTGTTTTGTTTGAGACAATGAGTAGGAAACAAATATAGAAACGTAACGCAATAACAACAACGTCACAATAACATCGTTTTTAAAGATTTTGTAACACTAAGTATGTAATAAATATTTATTATGTTTACGCGAATGCTAAACATTAAAATTAAACTATTTTTTGGATTTTACCGCGGTTTTTATATTTTAATTTTCTCCCGACGTTTCAGAGACTTTGCAGCCTTCGTGGTCGGGGGGGGGGGGGGACTGAGGTGTTGGTCAGCCGCAAACACAAAGTTAGAATATATACCTAAATTTTACAATTATAAAATTTTTTAAAATTAAAATCTTTTATCTGTTGGTGGTCCTATCTGCGCAGAATGAGCTCATAGTGTCTTTGTCTGGCAGCCGGACTTTTAGGTTCCGATTTCATTTAATGTAGAACTCAACCCCAGGCTTGTGCAAGCTTCCAAATATCTTCCCTATTGAAATTTGGATGTTTTTTAATTTCAATAGCCTCGCGAATCATCCTAGGCAGGATGTGCTCGGTGTTCTTTGGCAAGGATTTGTGGCTTGTCTAGTCGCAGATAATGATTGGAGCCTCCTTCAGAGTGTTCAAATATCAGCTATATGATCATTTGCGCGGGTCCCCATATTTATTTTTGTTTGACCTATATGAGACAAGCCATAGTTGCAATCTATCTTGTATACTTCCGGTTCTTGCAGAGGTATATGGCACTTGACAGGTGGTAAAAATTGACTAATCTTCTTAAGCGGTTTCAAATAAGTTTTTATTGAAGCACGTTTCAGGATATAACCAATCTTGTCGGTGACTCTTCTTACATATGATAATACAACCGGAATACGTTCATCCCCCGAGGCAATTCTTGTGCGCTTGGTCTCCACACCAAATGCACACCCATGCATGCATATTTGCCGCAACCCTAGGCACACGTTGTGTATATCTCATGGTTGCTAAATTCACAGTGAGGTCTATAAGGGTTCGTGAACATCCATCAGAAACATCAGGATGGTTGATGATCGTGAACATCATCAACCATCTTAATAATTCCTACTCCTTCCTGTTTCTCTTCCTTTCCTCTATCCTCTCCCTTCTTCCTCCCGGGCCCTAAGACCGAGTAGCTGCATGCTGCCAGCGAATCTTCCACTGGCGCATCCAGTGATTGCGGTAGGGCTCACCAACTCATGGGACTGCCGTGGTTGCTACGCTGGGGAATCGCTTGTACACCATTAGCAGGGTACCCCCGGAGATAAGCACGGCAGTTCCCAAAAAAAACAATTGGAATACGTTGAACTGTGGCTGGTTTTACTCGGTCTCTGTGACAGTGCATGTAAAGTTGAGCTTGTTGTCTCGCAGTACTTGTTTCACATGTTGCAGCTCAACGGCCAGGTGTTTCTCGTCACAGATTCCTTGTGCTCTCTGAAACAAAGAATTTTCCACAA
Source organism: Manduca sexta (assembly GCF_014839805.1). Lineage (NCBI taxonomy): Eukaryota > Metazoa > Arthropoda > Insecta > Lepidoptera > Sphingidae > Manduca > Manduca sexta. Next base: position 71,041 of record NC_051132.1, on the reverse strand, counting down.
TAACGAACTACTTTGGATGGTGATGAGATTCACCGTTCAGAAATTTATCGGTATGGGTTTGTTCTCGATACCCAGTATAACTTAAGATTTGATCCGGATTACGGATGATTAAAACATCTAAGAAGGCCAGACATTTATTGTGTTCTAACTCCATAGTAAATTGAAATCGGCCGATAGGTATAACTATCTTCAGTTTTTTTGGTTAGCCTGGAGCTAGTTACCTACCGCATCCGCCCTCTTCACCGCCTGACACTGTTTATCCACTTTCTTAAGTCAAGCCAAATTATTTAGCTTTACATTACTAATAATACCTATGTGAGACAATTTCAGATTTCGGTTATATTTATTCCTAAAAGGGACAGAAACAAAATGGCGAAGAAATATTTCGTAAATAATAATTAATAACGAATTATTTCAGCTTATTGTACCTTACACCATTTTTTTTTTGTTTCGCGGAGAAAGTGCCTCATTATTACCGCCCAGCCTTCGTGTAACCGTGCCTTACGGCCCGGTGTTGAGCCACCCGGATTTGATGGTGACCTTCGGGCGACCGCCGAGCCGAGTCCCTAACCCTATATACAACTTAAACCTATGCACGGCCTACCAGCTGTAACTCCGCGGTGGCCCCCTTCGGCGCATTTGGGACGGCCGTGGGCTTCCTCTGACGTTGAAGGGGAGGGGCTCTGAAGCCCGGCCTCGGCGTCTACGGCAGTATGAGGCCAACAACACACTGCCGTCCATCCCGGGGGTCAACCGAAAGATGTGCAAAAGATGCACAAAAATGCACTAGGGCGGACAGCCCCCTGCTGCCTGCCGACGACCCACTTCGTGGCCCCTATTAGTCGCCTCTTACGACAGGCAGGGGATACCGTGGCGGAATTCTCCAAACGCCCCCATTCCACAGGGCGGATTGTACCTTACATCTGCACTAACCTTGAAAATTGCCAGTGTAGTTGCATTAGGTAACTATCATTACTGTTTCAATTAGACATGCCTGGACTTTTTGCAAATTTCCGATTTGATTTGTTATGTTGCAACATTATGTATTGTTTCTCAATATATTATGTAAGTATAAATGCCTATCATTCGTTTTCCGTAAAGCATGTAACGAAGCAACACAATGTTGTCGGTGTTGTCGTGTCTATGTGTGCTGTACGCGGTCTGGACGTGGTATCTTCGGAAGTCTAGTTCGCCTGACAGGCCTCCATACCTTCGCGGAATATTTCCCGTCATAGGGAATGCACTTATTTTGCTCGAAGGACATAATGGTAAAAACATTCCATAAGTTTAGTCCACTCACCTTTCATATCACCATTCATGGACCTATCGTTAGATAGGCACCTTCTAATTTTTAAATAGAGTAGGTACCTACTTTTATCGTCAACTGTGACTAACTGAATGAACTGAACATTCTCTTATTTAACGTTAATATTTATAGAGCCATTTCTTCATTTATTGCACATAATAATATAAAAATATAAATAGTTTGTATATAAGTATCTAATATATTATATTGACGAATATTATTATTATTAACTCTTTTGCATGACCAACTTTCCTGACTTTTAATCCAAATTCCGAAACCTATTTTCTTCCTGTAATATGTTTTCTTAGCTGTATTGACATAATAATAATAATATCAGCCCTGTATTATATACTTGCCCACTGCTGAGCACGGGCCTCCTCTACTACTGAGAGGGATTAGGCCTTAGTCCACCACGCTGGCCTAGTGCGGATTGGTAGACTTCACACACCCTCGAAATTCCTATAGAGAACTTCTCAGGTATGCAGGTTTCCTCACGATGGTTTCCTTCACCGTTAAAGCAAGCGATAATTCACAAAGAATACACACATAATTTATTAGAAAAATCAGAGGTGTGTGCCCTTGGGATTGGAACCTGCGGACATTCGTCTCGGCAGTCCGTTCCACAACCAACTAGGCTATCGCCGCTTCTTATTGACATAGCCATACATAAAAAAGAAAAAAAAAACCATTGTGAAACTTAGTGCGGCTGAGCTTCTCAGTTTTTCTATACCATCCTGGCAAAGGGACTCCACTGCACCTGCTTGTAATGCAACGGCGTCAAGATAGAGTATCGATGGACGCAATTAGTGATAATCCGTAACAATTACGCCGTGTCAACGAAACTGTACTGACCCCGGAACTTATAGGGCACATGATCCTGTGACGTCCAATTTAAAACTTATTTTACCTATAAAAGTTATAACATAAAACATAGAAGAGGATAACCTAAAAGTTACTATAAATACCTCAGATGAATACCTGTGAAATAGTCACTTTTGGTACATTATTTTCCGTGACGTTAAGCTTGAAATGTTGCCAAGATGATATCGGTGCATCGGTGTATATCAAATTTATAGTCGGATGTTATTCCGTCCGCTCTGTGAATGGGGATAGTAAGAGAATTCCACCACGGTATCCCCTGGCCCGTCGTGTGTCAGAGTGGCTCAACGCCGGGTCGTAAGGCATGGTGATCTATCATAACCGGACAACAAATCAGTCACCTCCCACAAAGGCTGGGCTGTAGAAATAATACTTATTCCGCAAAACTAAAAAAAAGGTATACCTCGCTTAGTAAAGTATAAAGTCTACCTAATTTTAATTATGACGTATTAAATGTTTATTAGTTTTTAAGGTGGTAGCTCAAGGTCCATTTTCATACATTTTGTTTCGGCTTTAATCTGGGTAACTAAACAAGTATTGGGAAGTAAAGAATTTAAATTCACGTCTAGTTAGTGATTAGTTCTCGCAGTTGAAAGAAAAATGTAAAAATAATTAATAATCATGGATATTTCTGCCTTTAAAATTTCGTCATATTAAATTTTAAAGGCCGAAATATCCATGATTATTAATTATTTTTACATTTTTCTTTCAACTGCGAGAACTAATCACTAACTAGACGTGAATTTAAATTCTTTACTTGCCAATACTTGTTTAGTTACCCAGATTAAAGCCGAAACAAAATGTATGAAAATGGACCTTGAGCTACCACCTTAAGTAAACTTTTCCTTTATATTTATCTAAACATTTTGGTCTCAAGTACCTACGATGTGATGTTTTGCCGATACTTTAGTTTTGTTACATTGTATTGAGTGGAAGGCTCACAAAAAATACTGTATCTATTTTATATTATTCGACATTTAGTGCCGAATACAGGTAACTAGAACTTGTAACAAATATATCTAATAGTGAAGTCGTAATTTCAGCTTTAGGTATATAATGTATGTACTCAAAATCTTTTTTAGCAATACTTATAAAACTGGGGCGACTGAACGGTTATGTTGGGGTAACCGTGGCTTACGGCCCGGCGTTGAGGCGCCCGGATTTGATGTTGGGCTTCGGTCGACCGCCGGACCGAATCCCTAACACTGTACGCACCCTACGCACGTCCTACCGTCTAAGATTGCGCGGTGGCACTCTTCGGGACGGCTGCGGGCTTCCTCCGACGGAAGTGTCTAAGTCTTCGTCCACAGCCGTCCCTGCGCTGTGCCGCCTAATGCGACCTGTCTCCCGGGGGAGGGGGGGAGGGGTCTCAGGAGCCCCCGCGCACCGAAGGACGATGTCGGCGTCAACGTCAGCATGAGGCCTACCTTCCACGCTGCCGTCTATGCCGGGGGTCACCCGAATGTGCAAAAGCGCACGATGTACGCTAAGGGCCGACAGCTCCCTGCTGCCCACCGACAACCCCCCCATGGCCCCTATTAGTCGCCTCGTGCCGCGGACGATAGTCAGGATATACCGTGGTGGAATTCTCCAAACGCCCCCATTGCACAGGGTGGGTGGTCAGGTACTGAAATTCATATTTTATTACTTACTTAATACCATAGAAAGAGATCATGTGGTAGAGTGGAGTATTCTGGTCCGTCCCAGGGTCTCTAACTATTTTTGTATAGAATTCCACCAAAATCTGTTGTGAAGTTTTTGAGTTTATGAGAGAGTATATATATATATATATATATATATATATATATAGTTTATGATATACCTATTTTTAGTACTTTTAAAGTCTTATTTCGTTTGTTTTTGTTACGTATTTATATATTAATCGTTATTTATTCCTTTTTAACAAAAATAAAATATATATATATGCGTATCTGTGATGCGATGAGCATATGAATACGTTCCTATTCGTAAGGACCTGAAATAATTAAGTTATCAAAATAAAATAAATAAAATTAAGTTATTTTTTTTTAGCATTATTTCGCCACGTGATAAATATATCCAGAGACTGTATAAAGAAGGGCGGAGTTATTTGCGGGGCATTGGTGCTTCAAAGATATTACAGTAAGTTAATGCACTTAATATCTTGCAATAAACTGCCGGAACCTTTAGTTTTTTTCGTTGTCCATCTCTATTCATAGTTTTTACGAACGGTAACCTACTATCAATTGTTTTTGTAGGGTCTAATCCGGGGCAATTCATATTACAAAAACCCACGCAATAGCCCAGTCTGGGAACTGAAGTCCTGGGCGGGCACTTTACATATTAGGCCATTTATCGTGAGTCCTACTTTTCTTTAACTGTTCATTTCCGTATAATTGCATCGATGCGTATCGTTAATTATTATTAAGACTACCGCCCTACAATACGTTGCACAGATCACATACACTAGACAAAGAGACAAACGTTCTGGCTTCATTTTTTACCTCTGGGCCCAAACTCCCAGGCACAACAATGTGGATGGCGCCTTCCTATCGCCTCGTGCATTTTATAGTTATCATGACAAAATGGTCTAACAATTTATGTTCTATTTCTGTAGAATTATATTAAACAGTACGAGTTCCTGAGTGTAATAATAAAGTCAAGGATGCTTGGAAACGGATGAGTGAGGTCATGAATAAAGAAGTTAAAATAATTATCATTGGATGGTCCGTTCTTTAAGCTATTTGATACCACAAAACCAAGATTTTGTTTTTTTTTTTTGGAGGTCTCGCTTTCGAGCGTGACACGGTAGTATAGATAGCTGTCTAAAATATTTTTAGAACGCCGTTTCGCTGAACTAAATTAATAAAATAATTAAATATTTCACAGTGATAACCAATCCTCAAGACGCTCTGACAGCGGCAAACAGTTGCCTTCAAAAACATTTGGCTTTCGAATGGGTGAAGCCATGGCTGGGAAACTCTATATTCATGTCTACAGGTATTCTTACTTATTATTACCTAATAAATATCGCAAATAGAAAGGTGTAAATTATTACCATAGAAAATATAGAAAAAAAAACACAATAGGTAATTTTGGTTTGTTTTTTTACTGATATTTTAATCTTTAGATTTAGCATAATACACACTGGTTGCTTCCAGCGTCATAAGAGTGCACTTAAGGATGTGTCACTTCCAGCTATAATATTTATTATCATTGCTATTCTTTCTCAGTAGGTCACATTCATGGACATACAATTCTTGTTTCAGGTGAAATTTGGAAAAATCAACGCAGAATGATTGCACCAGCATTCAGTTTGCGAATACTGCACGGATACCTTGGAGTATTTAACACTAAAGCAAGAGAATTGGTAGAAATACTGTCCACTCAGACTGATCCCACGTTTAACATTCTACCGTACATTAAAGATATTATTTTCAAAATAAGTTGTAGTAAGTATTAATTATTACTAACACGCTCGCATTTTGTATAATATATTAATAGCTTTTGATTGCGGCTTCGCCCGCGTGAAGGAATTTTTACGGGAAAAAGTCCCACTAGGTATATATTTTCCCGGAATGGAAAGTAGCCTACAAGCTTCCCAGGGTCATCTATCTCCATACGAAACTTAATAAAAAATCGTTCAGTAGATTTTGAGAAAATCGATAACTTACAGATAGGAAAGAAGACTTTGTTTTTTAAAATGTATAGGTTACAAAAAAAGATAATTTTATCTACATTAAATACTAAAAGCAATAAATGTATTTATTTTGATAGGAGTTTGATAAATATTCTAAAATGTGCATTGTAAAAAGATAACATCCGATATTATTATATGTGTGGCTCATTATTTTGGTCATAGTGGCTTCCACATAAAATTTAAACCGTAGCCAATGTGTTATTCTGATGTATAACCAAACAATATTATTGTAAAGTTTCATCTAAATCCGTTCAGTAGTTTTTTCGTGAGAGGAACAAACATACATACATACATACATCCATCCTCAGAAACTTGCGCATTTATAATATTAGTAGAATTTACAATTTTATATTTTATCTATAGCTTTCGGTTGTGGGTTCACACGCGTGAATAAGTTTTCCGAGGATAAAAGTTAGGTATTATATTTTTCTGGGATAGAAAATAGCCTATGTCCTTCCCAGTGTGTCAAACTATCTCCATACCAAATTTCATCGAAATCTGTTAAGTAGTTTTTGAGTTTATCGCATTTAGACAGGCAGGCAGATGCAACGGGAGACTTTCTTTTTAAAATAGATATTTTGAATTTTTTATAATTCCCCTCCTTTAAAAATTTTGGTTCCGGTGGAAATTTTTTTTCTACTACCGCCCAGCCATCGCGGGAAGTTATGTTGGTATTCCTGTGCCTCTTACGACTTTTATCAATATTATCTGCCTACAGTGATAGGTGAAGCAAAGCTAACATTTTAGTATTTTACTATCTAACCAAATTCATTTTCATGGACCCGCTTATGAAGTGTGGACTCTCCTTTTTTGGTCACGCCAACATAGACCCCCGTCAAGTTTCACGAGAACCCTTGGGGGTCCACCTGGACCACTTGGGAATCAATGGTATAGATAATTGATCTTTAGTAGGTATTTAGATGCAGAGGCGGCTATAACTCATGCGCCGCCCGTGTGCAATCAATTCCTTCGTGACCCCTAGGACACAATGTAATCTTTAATAAAGATACTTAATATTAAATCAAAAGTTAATGTGTAAAGTAAAGTAGCCGCTCGCCGGCGTTAGCACGGGCGCAGGATGTTTGAGAGCACCAGTGTTGCGAGCGACGCATTTTTCTTTGAACGTGTCGCGAGCGGCGCTCGGCTCCCTAATACACTGCGCCTGTGTGCAGCGCTCATCCTGCACAATAGCTAAAGCCGCCTCTGCTTAGATGTAGGAATAGTCTCGTTTATCGAGTGTGATATGTTGAATAAAAATGCAAAATGCAGGTACAATATAATGTATAAAATTTCAGAGACAGTGTTTGGAGTTGACGAACTGGATGATAAAGAATTTACAAAACAATACATGAAAGCTACAGACACAATTTTAGGCAGCTATGTTCATAGATTTCACAATCCATTGTTACACAGTGATTTTATGTACAAATTATTAGGATATAAAAAGAAAGACGACGAAGTCATCAGAATTTTAAGTAACATGAGTGATACTGTGAGTATACAAATATGTTTGGTTAAAGATAAATGAATTAAAAATATGAAAGTTTAAAACAGTCAATACTTAATTATTATGAAAAATAATTTAATAATTATTAATGGGACGAAGACGTCCTTGAACCTGAAAACGGTAAAAGAAAAACGAACTTTTCTTACGTATTTACATGAAAAAAGAAAAGCAAAAAAATATATCTACTCTGAAAAAGAGTATAGACGTTTCTGACTGTTGCTCGCGGCCTCGCCTTGAGAAAACTTTTCTCGCTAAAAAAGTCCATAAAACACTGTAACGATTCATGGCGCTACCTCTATGATGCCGGCACCGTATTCTAGTTGATTAACTACTTCTTTTATTTCTTCGATATAAGTTAATGAAATGTCTTTTTACCATTAAACAATTAAACTTAAATGTATTTAATCAGTTCCATTAATTATAATAATCAGACCGGTGATACTGTCTCTAATTTGTGAGAGTCCGCTTGGGTAGGTACCACCGCAATATCTATTTCTGTGGCGAAGTAGCAGTGTGTAGTCACTGTTGTGTTCCCGTTTGAAGGAATTGTAGCCAGTGTAACTGCTGGACATAATGAGACTTAACATCTTACGTCTCAGGATGGCGAGCGGAGTGGAATACTAACGATACCTTGTAATTCAAGGTGTTGGATGGTGTTTCTACTGTTTATGGGCGGTTGTATCGCTTACTAGTAGGCGAAGGGCAAGCTCGTCTCGACATTCAAAGCAATAAAAAATAACTTATTTTTCGAGATGACGTATTTCATACTCATCTGTATTCCTCTCCATAAGGACCTCTGTCTATCGTTCCTCAAAACTTGGGACTATTAGCTAGGGAGAGGAAAAGGTATGGTGCTTGTGATGAAAGTTGAAATATTACTCAATCAATGATAATTAGACTTATGTATGATTCACACACTTGTTAAAATGATATCGAAAAAAAATGTGTGGGAGCACGTAGTTTGAAATAATATGTTAGATAATGATTGAGGCAACTACACCACATTTATTTTCAAATTAACTGGTGCCAAATATAAGTCTTTTAAATAATGTTACTCATAATGTTTCGTCGGGGTCAATATTATGTTAACTTATTATGGTAATTTGTACACTAATTATTATTGAAATTAAACTAGTTTTCGGATTCTATCGCGGTTTTTTATATGTTAGTTTTCTCCCGACGTTTCGAAAACTTTGCAGCCTTCACGGCCATGGGGGTTGTTCATGCGCAAAGTGAAAGTTACAATACCTACCTACATTTTACAATTATAGAACTTTTTAAAACAGCTGGAAGCTTCCAACCATTTTCCCTATTGAAATTAGGATGTTTTTTAATTTCAATAGCCTCGCGAATCAACCTAGGCAGGAATCGGTGTTCTTCGGCGAGGATTAGTGGCTTGTCTAGTCGCAGATAATGATTAGCGCCTCCTTCAGAGTGTTCAGCGACTGCAGACTTCGTAGAGCGTCGGTGTTTCACGTCAGCTATATGTTCTTTTACGCGGGTCCCTATATTTCTTTTTGTTTGGCATATATAAGGAGGCCACAGTTGCAATCTATTTTGTATACTCCCGATTCTTGTAGAGGTATATGGCACCTGACAGGTGGTAAAAATTGACTAATCTTCTTAAGCGGCTTAAAATATGTTTTTATGGAAGCACGCTTCAGGATGTAGCCAATCTTGTCGGTGATTCCAATTACATATGGTAATACAACCGGAATACGTTCAACTGTGGCTGGTTTTGCTCGGTTTCTGTGACGGCGGCGTGGAATTTGCAGTACTTGCTCTACATATTGCAGCTCAGCGGCCAGGTGTTTCTCGTCACAGATTCCTTGTGCTCTCTGAAACAAAGATTTGCCCACGGTAGCTAACTGTTTTGAATGGTGATGAGATTCACCGTTCAGATATTTATCCTTCAGATATATAACCTTGGAGTAGCCGAGGCTGTACTAAGGCCTGTCTCCTCGAAGTCCTCCATAAATATATCGGCGACTACCGGAGATACAGGGGAGCCCATCGCAACTCCCTCTACTTGTACATAGAACTGACTATACCACAACATATAGCCAGATGTAAGGCAATGTTGGAGTAGTTCTGCATATTCCACAGGAATGTTATTCTCTGCTAACTTCTTAGATACAATTCCTCAGTCCCCCCCGTGACCATGAAGGCTGCAAAGTCTTCGAAACGTCGGGAGAAAACTAAAATATAAAAAACCGCGATAAAATCCGAAAAGTAGTTTAATTTGAATGTCTAACATTCGCGTAAACATAAGAAATCATCTCTCATTATTAAAACTATTCATATTTCGTAAGAATACTGTATTAAAGTTTTAAAATAGAATTAAATTATATTTTACATACAGATTATTAATAAGAAACGCGCTGCTTTGAAGACCTCTAAGTCTACGATTCATGACATTACGAATTACAAAGGTAAGTATTCTATTCAATAATTATTATAATGAAACAAACCTGATGGACATTATCATGTCTTGAGTTGTTGTCTTTATAATTTTACAATAGAAACATTTACTTCATGAAATTAAAATTGTTACAATGACTACTGAGGTGCTTCAGCTATTGCCGCTTTCTAGATTGTAAGTGCTACTAATGCGCACAATAGTAAAATAAGTAAAAATCGTACAAAGCCGTCTATAATTTAGAGTTACAAAGTGCTGCATATAGAGCGCAAGAGCAGACAATATCGTTAGATATCATTCAAATTGTTCGTGTAGCTTTAGTAAATAACATATTAGATACAAAGACAATACACATATCATCATATTTAATTACTTATTTCATATTGTTCTTTTCAGACGCAAAATATAAATCACTTCTAGAATCGTTTCTAGAACTTTCAGAGAACAATATGTTGACATATAAGGAGATTAAAGAAGAGGTAGACACGTTCATAGTAGCGGCATACGACACGTGCTCCCTCGTTTTAACTTACACACTTATGTGTTTAGGAACTTATCCAGAAGTGCAGGAACGAGTGTATAAAGAGTAAGTTTATTGATCAGATTCTGGATATAAAAAAAAACCGCCTTAGTTTTTGATTTACCCGCTTTGCCATAAAGTGAAACAGACTGAATGTTTTGAACTCGCTACCTTGTTATTTAATTTGTTTTCTTGGTGACTAAGACAAGGTTAGTAGACCGAAAGACTCGCCAAGCATCACAACTAGGTGTCATCAAGTGTGTAACTGCCGAACCTGGTATACAGCAGTTGTAGTGGTGTGAGAGCGTATAGAGTCGTGTACTAAAAGCTATATTTAAATCGCAATTAAATTGTACATTGACAGAATACAAACCGTCTTTGGAGATACGGACAGAGATGTTGAGAAGGAGGACTTGTCACAGTTGCTATATACAGAAGCTGTTATAAAAGAGACTCTGAGAATGTATCCACCCGCTCCTTTTATATTGAGATACTGTGATAAAGAAGTTCTACTAAGTAAGTATCTAATAGGTTTTTCATTCATCGGTTAGGTCCTACTAGGTGTTTCATTATATGGAACAAGACGTATGTATTGTTATCACAAAACAGTTCAATAGAATCGGAAATTAAAACTGATGAAATCCGTAATTCAAATGATATAGAAAATATAGATATATTTTGTACGTTTGTAAAATCATTGTTTTATTTTACAGAGAATTACAAAATCCCAGCTAACACACAATTAATTCTCAGCACGTATGGTATGAATCGAGACGCTGTGTGGGGACCAGACGTGGAACATTTCCGACCGGATCGATGGCTGGACCTTAAGCCAGAGCAAAGTAACGCCTTCGGATCCTTCAGCATCGGAAAACGAATATGTCCAGGTGAATGAGTGTCAACATAATATCCAGGGTAGAGCGACGTGTTATCATACCCCTATTTCGACAACTATATTAGATCTCATGTAATGGTCTACTTCCATTAGTCAATGACGAACCCAAGACGCCAGTCGTCCCATCAAACAACTTCGCCACCAAGACATTTGAATGTGTCAATAGATAGATTATGAAGATCGACACAAATATAAAAGTAATAGGGACAGATACATAAATTTAAGAAAATATAAATTGTTTGTATTTCAGGACAACATTTTGCTCTAATTTCTTTGAAGACGCTGGTTGCTCACGTAATACGGCATTACCGAATCAGAGCAAACATCCACAAGTTGCAATTTCGAATGGATTTCTTAGCGGTTCCAATGTCAGACTGCAATGTGGTCTTGGAGCGAAGAAATAATGTCGTTACGCAAGCATTATAGAAATTATTGTGAACCGACTCACAAAAAAGGGAAGGTTCTCGATTCGAGTGTTTGAATTTTTATTAAATTTATTAATAAAATAAAAAAGTTTTTGGATTTTTTTTTATATGTATCGTCTTCTACCGCTTAAATCGACTGATAACATTAATCTGAAATGCTTAGTCTTTCACCTTCTACCTACCCTTATTCCACTCCAATTAGAATCAGAACTACAAACTATTCCGGGCAGACAAACTGTGCAGATAAACATGGCAGACGTGCACATCGATTTAGTGTCATCTATTACGTTTGACTTGACATATTTTTATTCAAAATGTGCTCCGAGGTCAAAGATATGATCTACGTGTTTCTTATAAATTAACTTGGAGTCATGTGTAAAACCAAAATCACGAATCGATTAAACCAGTTGAAGTGATTTTTTTTTCATCAAATACCTACAAGTAACGCAAATTAATTTCCGAGTAATTGTTATAAAGTAGGTAGCATTTAGTTAGAAAGGTATCTAAGTCTAATTATAGTCGCCGACATTTATTTACATTTTAAATTTTTGAATATATTTTCATGTCGTCAGCATAGAGAAGGAGATCAATGGTCACTTCCTGTAAAATAAGGCTGTGGAAATTATCTTTAAAAAAATTAATTAAAGTTAGCCATTTCTTTTGGGTTTCCAATTTTTGAAATCAGCATTTCCTAAAAAAATGCGCAAAATTGATCCAAAATTAATGTTTTTAGTACTCCGTAAATGTTGTAATATTTTACGACGTTTAAAACTACTTATTAGAAATAGAATCTTATTATATCAAATCTTATTATTATTCATCTATTAGAATCTAATTATTAGAATTAGATTTAGAAATTAATTTGGTAAATTAATTATTCAATTAATTCAAATAATTATTTTTTGTATATGAACATAATTTTCTTTGCATTGTAATGGGAACCGTGCAACAAGTGATTGTGCGCATAAGGATACCTAAATGATTATGTAGTAAACAGAAACAAATACAAATAATGGTAGGTTAGTGGAAAACTATAGTACAATAACGAAACAATGCTTAACCGTGTAGGTTTTGCTTAAAATATTTGTATACATGCTTAAAATATAGTTATACAAATTATTTTACATGAAAGGGAATTAAGTAGCTTTTGCTATCGTAAGTCAGTATCGTCTCTCGCCATCTAGCGTGATTGCTGTGCGTTATTACGAGAACTATGCGTTATTACTATAATACCATATCGATTGTCTCACAGTTCCATTGGTGTTGACGAGATGGCGGTGTATACTAATTGTACCACCACATCACTCTTCCCCGGAGACCGAAGGTCAAACTTCATCAGGCTTCCAGTCGAGTCCTTCGATGTTAAGCGTATAAGCATGTCAGAGCCAGAGAGTAGATGCCCCAGTGCGTTGGGGTGTAGATGCCCCCAGTGAATCGGGGCGTACTTGCCCCCGTGAGTCAGGGTCTAGATGCCTCCATGAATCGGTGTGTGGATGCCACCCAGAAGTCGGAGATGTGGTCCCAGAGAGTCGGAACCGTGTGCAATTGGCCCTAGTGTACCACACTTATTACCTATATTTTTTTTTATTATAGACAAGTTTTTTTCTGAAAATTTAGACATTTTAGGCACCCTACACAGGCATTTCTCGATTTTATAAATGATTACCCAGCCTAAAAGGCTCAAATATTTCACGAACTTTGTATAACAAGATCCTCATCTTTTAAGTTAGTAACTAGAATTTAAGCCCATTCTAGGTTTGCAGCTTGCTTACAAATACACTTACATTTTCAGTATTTAAAATTAAAATAGAGCTTGGAATTTCGAACTGCCACCCCTTTATCGATAGTAACGAATTCCTACGTCTTTTGAGGAATACACGTACCAAATTTGAATCCTATAAATTCAGCGGTTTGGGCCGTGCGTCGATGCCAAATTTTAATCCTTAACTTACCTAGGTGGCAATTCAAATGTTAGCTATAATTTATTATTTATTTATGAATAGCTAACCTGAACTATAAGATAATGGAGTAAATTAAATAAATTTATTGTCATAAATTTAAATACTTAAATCATAAATAATCAGTATATACTTGTATACTTTTATACACAAGCTGGAGAGTTTGTTTGTTTGCTTTTTTGAACGCGCTAATCTCAAGAACTACTGATTCGAATAGAAAAATTCTTTTAGTGTTGGGTAGCCCATATATAGAGGAAGGCTACATAATCACGCCATGTCTAATAAGATCAGAGCATTAATGAGAAATGTCGGTTACACGAGGAATTATTTCTTTTGAAAGTTTTCGTTGCGGACGCTGCGTAAACGTTTAAAGTTACGCAACAATCACGTATGACGAAATTGTTCCTCTTAAAAACTTTTAAAACATATATTTTAAAACAAAGTTCCCCATCCGTTTGCCTGCTGAACGCGATCCCGGCAGCTAAATCATGCGCGCGACGCCGCGAGCAAAAGCTAATTCAAATAATACATGGCTTAGCGACGTACATAGTAAAAACAAAAACAAATTATGTTCTGTATGCTGTGTGCTATACTAGCGGAATATACCTACAGGGCAAGAACTGAGTGCACTAGTAGCGCCTGTTGCCTTTACCTACGGGGATAAAAGTAGTGAGCATGTGTTACTATAAAAAGTATAGCGGCCGTATTATTGCACCACCCTCTCCTAAAGGACTTACTCTACCAATGTAAAGGGGTTAGGTTAGTTGTACACAACAGAGCTCGCTTATTGGTAAAGCCCAATGTTTGGCCGGATTTAATAAACGAATCTAATACCTAACTTTAGATTATTGGTTAGAATGAACCAATCATAATAAGATTTTGTAACATTGTAATGAACGTTTGTTGATTTAAGTTTTAAAGAAACTGTTATCTAATTCACTTCAAATTAATAATTTTAATAACCATTAATGGACAATAGGGTTTTAAATTGGGTGTTAATAACTGGTAATTTTAAAAAGTGAAGTGTATTGTGTATTTTTAATATCTCAAATAATATTGCACCCCTACGCGATTATTCCATACAAAAAATTAATAGAGCTTTCTTAAACTAACCATGATTGGTGCCTTTACCTTAAACCGTTTGCAGCAGCAAAAAAGTTTATTCTGATTGTAATTTTTTGCTTTCAATCTTAAGATTCAGATGGCGGTTAAGATTCGTTAATTGAAACCGATAGTTATAATTACCTACCGCATCCGCCTCTTCACCGCCAAAAATATATTGCTTTACAAAAAGGTGAAGAAATGTTTTGTAATTACTTACTAAAGAATAAGATATGCCTCGACTTTTCGCAAATTTCCGATTTGATTAGTTATGTTGTAACATAATGTAAGTATTATGTATTGTTTTTCAATATATTATGTAAGTATAAATGCCTATCATTAGTTTTCCGTAAAGCATGTAACGAAGCAACACAATGTTGTCGGTGTTGTGTCTATGTGTGTTGTACGCGGTCTGGACGTGGTATCTTCGGAAGTCTAGTTCGCCTGACAGGCCGCCATACCTTCGCGGTATATTTCCCGTCATAGGGAATGCATTAATTTTGCTCGAAGGACATAATGGTAAACACATTGCATAAGTTTAGTCCACTCAAGCTTCATATCTTTAAGTTTTCTACACCATCGTGGCAAAAGAACTCCACTGCATCTGCTTGTAATGCACTGGCGTCAAGATAGAGCATCGATGGACGCAATTAGCACTCCCTGGTCGACATAATTAAGCCGTATGATCGACTGTACTGCCTTCGGAACGTATAGGGCACATTATCCTGTGACATCCGATTTATTACTATTTTTATAATATTAATGTACGTAGATATTTTCTTATAGAAATTATAACACGGAATATAATAGAGAGTAATCGAAAAGTGGCCGTACATATAGCATATATATAAGCGTGAGGATCTTTCCCATCGCCAGAGGAGACGAAGGAGTCGCCGGGTGGGCGACTGACCAACGTCTCCCGCCCTGTGGACTGGGGGCGTTTAGAGAATTCCACTACGTTATCCCCCGGCCTGTCGTAAGAGGCGACTAATAGGGGCTATTTCGACAAGGAGCTGTCCACCAATAATAGTGTACGTGCCTTTTCATTGTGGTGACCCCCGGGATGGACGAGCGCGTGGAATCTAGGACACATGCTATCGTTAACGCTGAGAGCGCCATTCGGTTGCGCGGGGGCTTCTGAATCGAATGGTGGTAATGATAACGCATTCCCCCTCCCAAAAAATAAACTTGCCATCGACTTGATAAGTATATTATATTTACATGCGACTAAAGTTAACAACTCAAAGGTTTAAGTGTTTTCTAACCGGCACAATGACCCTTTTCAGTTGTTTTCATAACGTATTTAAAACTTAATCGTTATCTAGAATAGAGAACGATTAAAATTCTTTTCCTGACTGAAATAAATTTGCGTATCGGATAAGAATAAAAGGCATGATCTCATTCGCTAGGCACTGAAAATAATTAAGTTTATTTTTTAGCATTATTTCGCCACGTGATATATCCAGAGACTGTATAAAGAAGGGCGGAATTATTTGCGGATCATTGGGCTTTCACAGATATTATAGTAAGTTGATGCACTTCATATCATGCTGTAAACTGCTAACACGTTTAGTCTTTTTCTTCATCCATCTCTATTCATTGTATTTTATGAACGGTCGCTCAACATCAAATCTTTTTGACGGGTATAATCTCAGGCAAATTCTGTTGCCGCGACACGTGCGCTATTATTGCAAAGCGTACAATGAAAGCGTGCATGAATTAATTCTCCTTTCACGAAATTTCGCAACTATATTTAATTTGTATAGTGCTAAGCGAGATTTTCCATGTTTAAATTGAATGCTAATTTATGCAACACTGCTTCACGACCCGCACTCACGAGTGTGGACCTGGAGTAAGAAATTACAGCCCTCCCCAGAGCATACGGTCTGGAGCTTTAGTTCCATACTTTTACGGCTCGCCGCATTATCTCTTAGTGTCGGTGCAAATATAATGTGTACTTCAAGAGGAATTGCACGGAATGAGTTTTATAAAGACATTTTCATTATGAAATAAATTAAACAATATCTACATTGTAAAAAAAAATTTTACATCTAAAGTCAACTTGTTAAAAGTGTTGTAGGAATCTTATGTCCATTTTTTTTTAAATGTATCAAACATCTCGAATAGATAGCTTCCAAAATTAATGTTAACGCGCCGTTTCGCTGAGGGAAGCTACTTAATATATTTTTTAAAATATTTTACAGTAATAACCAATCCTCAAGACGCATTGACCGCGGCGAACAGTTGCCTTCAAAAACATTTCGGTTACGAATGGGGGAAGCGATGGCTGGGAAACTCTTTAATAATGTCTACAGGTATGCTTACTTATAGAAAGACGTAAGAGTATTGCTAAAGAAAAAATATATTAAAAAAACAATATAAGTGAATTGGTTTCATCCTTTTGCCTATTTTTTAATATTTTAAATTGCATTATACATAGATTTAGATATTTTTTTAATTGAAGTTTTCTCAATATATCACATTCGTGTTTCAGGTGCAACTTAGAAAAGTCAACGCAGAATGATTGCACCAGCATTCAGTTTGCCAATACTGCACGGATACCTTGGAGTGTTTAACACTGAAGCAAGAGAATTGGTACAAATATTGTACACTCGAACTGATACCACGCTAAGCATTCTACCGTACATTAAAGATGTTATTTTTAAAATAATTTCTAGTAAGTATAAATTAATAATAACTATGTCGCATATTGTATTGCATATTATTTTTAATTTTATAATATTTTGTTGCTAACTTCTGCTCGCGGCTTCACCCGCGTGAAAGTTGAATGAATAGAAAGTAGAACTGGAATAGAAAGTAGCCTATTCACTTCCCAGGGACTCCTAGCTATCGCCATACCAAATTTCATCGAAATTCGTTCTGTAATTTTTGAGTTTACCGCGTTTAGACAGGTATACAGAAGCGGCGGGGGATTTTGTTAAAAAATATATTTTAAAAATTCCGTTATATAAAACGAAACAAACGTTTACGCCACGCATGCAACGGAAGTTCTCAAAAGAAATAAAGTTTCCCCGTCTTAGCAACCTTTTTTATTGATGCCCGGGTCCTAATGGCCATAGCATGATGTTATATAGCCTATAGCCTTCCTCGATAAACGGGCTATCCAACATAGTGGCTCCGGAGACAAACTCTTCAGCTTTATATATTACTATTAATTGTATTTGATCCTTAGTAAGCACTTAAGTGTATTAGAAATGCAAAATGCCTACAACATAATGTATAAAATTTCAGAGACAGTGTTCGGAATTGACGAACTGGATGATAAAGAATTAATAAAACAATACATGAAAGCCACAGACACAATTTTAAGCAGCTTAGTTGATAGATTTCACAAGATTTTTCAAGTTTCATGTAGCTTAGTCTATAAATATAGGGTAGATGGGGTATAGATAGTAGATACCTACCTTATCTTTAGAAATAGAGTTGTGATTTTAAAACAGTTCCTAATGATCATAAATAATTTGGTAATTGTTAATAGGTTTTCGTCCTTAAAAATAAAACGGGTCAGTGAAAAAAAATTCTTTTCATAAGTATCTAAATAAAAAAGCAGAAAATATATAAACCCTGAAAAAGAGGATTGATGCTTTCGGCTGTTGCTCGCGACTTCGCCCCCGCGAAAACATTTTGCCGCTATAAAAGTCCATAAAACACTAGCTATTCCTAACGCGCGCCGGGCCATCTCTATACCGCCAGCACCGTATGCCAGTTAATTAACTACTTCTTTTTATACTTCGATAAAAATTACTGAAAAGTCATTTTATCTTTAAACAATTAGACTAAATCTATTTAATCAGTTGTTCCATCAATAATTAGATTTATTTTTCTAAGAGGTATTCAATACTCGTTTGTATTCCTCTTCATAAGACCATCTATGTTCATTCATCAAAATTAATTATAATAATTAATTTTGATGAATGCTCACCAAGCAATTACAAATGATACGATATTAAATTTTTAATGGTATCCCAAGGTACAGGCACGGCCTAGTTTGGGTACCTCTGGTAAATACTTTATTTTTGTTTTTAGAAATTTGTTTTGTTATACCACTGTTTTTTTTTTAACTGTAAAACACATTATGTACTTTTTCAATAAAACTTATTATATGTATGATTCACACACTAGTTAAAATGCTATTAAAAAAAAGTATGTGAGTGCGTGTAATTCTATATATGGTAAATAATTTTCGAGGCCTCTGTACCACATTTCTTTTAACATTATCTGGTACCAAATATAACGCAAGTCTTTTAAAATAATGTTACTCATACCATTCGTCGAGGTCAATATGTTAACTTATTGGTAATTGTACACTCATTAACAAAACTATTCGTATTTCGTAAGAATTTTGTACTGAAGGTTAAAAAAAACAAAATTGTATTTGTATACAGATTATTAATGAGAACCGCGCTGGGGCCTTATTCTCTATCCCGCACGTTATTTTGACAGTGCGTAACAAGCACGTAATACAACGCATCATGTTTAGGACTATAGAAATTGGGCTTACAGAATACCATTCCACGCACATTTCTCGAAGATAACATGACACGGCCGCGTTACGCGTTTACACTATCATACAGAATAAGGGCCCAGTTTGCCTGTCCGGAACACACTAACACACTAACACACTCGCAAACTCATGTAAATAGCATCCAAACGTTTGTAAAGGCTTGGTGATAAGCCACAAATCCTCGCCAAAGAACGCCGATTCCTGCCCAGGATAATTCGCGAGGATATTGAAATTTAAAAAAATCCTAATTTCAATAGGGAAGATGGCTGGAAGCTTGCACAAGCCTGGGATACAGTTCTACATTTAATTAAATCGGAGCCCAAAAGACCGGCTGCCAGACTTCCAGACACTGTGAGCTCATTCTGCGTAGATCGGACCACCAACAGCAAAAATTTTAAAAAAGTTGTATAATTGTAAAATGTAGGTAGATATTGTAACTTTGACTTTACGGATGAACAACACCTCAATCCCCCCCCCCCCTGTGACCATGAAGGCTGCAAAGTCTTCGAAACGTCGGGAGAAAAATAAAATACAAAAAACCGCGATAGAATCCGAAAATTAGTTTAATTTCAATATCTAACATTCGCGTAAACATAAGAAATCATTATTCAAAGTGTATGTTATAGTATAGCATTTAGTTCAAATTTATTTGCCTTACAATAGAGTTCAAAGTCTAATTATATTAGCAGACAGTCATTTACATTTAAAATTTTTGTTTATATTTTCATATCGTCAGCAATAAGAAGGATATTTTTAGTCACTTTCTGCAAATTAGACCCGTTAAAATATTTATTAAAATGAATTAATGTGAGTTAGCTATTTCCTTTGGGTTGTCAGTTTATGAAATTAACATTTCTTAAAAAAATATTTTTATTTTTACTACACGGTAAATCAATATTTGGGTGAATATTTGAACATGTGCATATTACGCGGCTCTAAGTAAATAACTACCTAGACAAATATTATTTAATGTTTTTTTTTATTTTTCCTAAAGCTTGGTTCCTGGGCTATATGTGCATGTGGAAAACATATCCGTATTGTAATAAATAGAAAAGCTATGCTCAAAAACATGCCTTAAATCTAATTACCATCCCTGTCACAATTTCCAAATTTTAGCAACCTATGTGTGAAAAGTAGTAAAAACCTATTGAAGATCGTATTTTTTTTAACTATTCAGATAATAGAATACATACTCTACAAGCTACCAAAATTACAAACTATAAAGATCACTTTAATATTATTTTTAACCACTTCGAAATTTGTCCCAACACATTGTTCTACCTGCCATTTGTTGAAATAGGCATAGTGTTAAAACTTAAACGGAACGTGTCGGTGCCTGTTTGGTTTATTCTGCGGCTAGAGCTGAGTTTCCTCTCGCGATTCAAGCAGATTACACATCAAGTATTGATTATATGGCAGCTGCAGCTCGTATTTATCGTCGAAAAAAAGCGTTTGTCACAATTTTTTCTCATTTCCGTTTGAGCTTGCTGTGGTAAGTCTGTGTCGCTTATTTACAATTTGGATTAACTATAATTGTCGTCATAAAAAAACTGTCCTGTTTTATGGTTTCATAAATTATAAAGTAGTATAAAGAATGTTTTATAAAATAAAATGTAGCAAAAACTACTTACCGTCGCGCGTCGTTATAAGTACCGTGTTTACTGTTTGAATTTTGGTAAAATTGTAATTAGTATTGCGTAAAGTTGAAGTAAACAAAAAAGTATTATTATCGTATTTTATACTTTGTTTATATAAACTTAAGACAATAAACGTTATTTGATGCCTAAAAAGTAAATAATAGTATAAAGAGTTATGCAATTAATGGTGTAATAAATTCTTATATTAGGAGAGTTCACTAATCGTTTTTTTTTTATTTTATTAGCTTTGAATGCAGAAACGAGCCCTCCATTCGCTTGATGGTAAGCGATACGACAGCCTATAAACAGCAGAAACACCATCCAACACCTTCAATTACAAAGTATAGTTTGGTATTCCACTGCGCTCGCTATCCTGAGACAAGAGATGTTAAGTCTTAGTATGTCCAGCAGTTACACTAGCTACAATGTCCTACAAACCCAAACACAACAGTGACTACACACTGCTGCTTCGCGGCAGAAATAGACATTGCAGTGGTACCTAACTAGGCGGACTCTCACATATGAGAGACCTACCACCAGTCAATAGAAGTTTTAGATAAAATGAAGGTAGCTCTCTTGAGTGTCTATTTCTGCTGCCAGGAAACAGTGTGCATGCACTGTTGTGTGTCGGTTCGAAGAAAATTGTAAACAATGTAATTACAGGGCATCTTGAGACTTAACGCCTTATGATTTCTCAGGATGACAACCGCAGTGAAGTACCACACAGTACGTTGTAATTTAAATTCCAGGTAGACTTGCTACTGTTTATGGGTGATCGTATCGCTTACCATCTCAATGTTTTTGAGTTAAAAGATGCCTTGGAATAAAAAAATCTAATGAAGAAGTATAAGCAAAAGCCTTGAGAATTGTGCTTAGAAGTAGATACGCAAAAATTAATGCTGATCCAAAATTATACGCCCAGGAAAAACAGAAAGAAAAACAACGATAAAAAACGAAGAGCGCAGAAAGAAATATTATCAGCTTAAGAATTAACACCAAGAGCTAGAAGACTGCAAAGAAAGAAATGTTGAAAAGATTTTAGATCTATCGGAATTGTTATATGAAAAATAAAATCAACTAAAAATAATATTTTGAACTAGTCGCATGTAAATGTATTTCTTAATTAAGGTTATGAGATAAATTGATAAATTATAACATAGGAAATTAAAAGATATTTAAACTTGAATTAGAATCAGATTCATAATATTTTTGAACAACAGGACATCCGGGGTCTTCTGACAGATCGTCTAGCACAAGTGTTTCACTAACCCAACTCATCAATAATAGTTTCTTTATTCATAGTATTAGTGGATTCATTTTTGCTATCACATTGTAATTTTCCGACATTTAGTATGTCAATTCATTTCCAAACATCCAAAGCAACTAGTCCCTCTGAATATCAGGTGGTCCGTTGACATTCGACATATTGTACCTATGATTTTAGCATTATTTCCTTGAAGAATTAAGTCAAGATAATGTTTAACACATTTTTATAAGGGATTTTCTCATTTCTGTTGACTTTAAAATATAATATTATTGTAATAATTAAACAATACTGTTATTTTGTTAGATGTATTTATTTTGCTGACCAAACTTTGTTGATTATTAAGAGCAAAATCGGTTAATCATGTTGCGTTACAATTATTATATATTATAATGGTGGCAATGAGTAGATAAGTTTGTTTTCAATCTTTGTATATTAGAGACTTATATATATTTTTTTTAATAATAATAAGTTTATTCAGTAACAATACAGTAACAACAGTATATATATAATCATAAATATAATTATTATATGATTTTATGGGTATTTATTTATTTACTTATTACCTACTATAATTGCCATTTAGCAAATATTAATTACCATTTTTCAAATACTAATTACCATATGTGTCATTTCTCATTGCCATTCGAGAACATTTTTCAAATCCAAATTTCGACCTGAATATTACAGAATACAATATTACAGACTGAGCCATTTATATAGTATATAAGTACGATAAACTTTACATAAAATCGATAAAGATCGCGATTGGGAGCAATATTTGAATTTAATTTATGAACACCGAATATGTCTATGTTCAAATATTCACCCATTTACTGTGTAGTAATGGTACGACGGTTAAGACTACAAATACAATTTTTAGAACTAGATTTAAAAAGTAAATATTTTGTTTCTAATCAATTATTTTTTGTATATGAACATAATAAGGTATTTGACTTATTTTTTTTTATAACTTTTGTAAAATATGTACGTCGTATAAATTCTAAAACAAAAGAAATCATTGAAATGTGATGAAAAATCAACAAGTTATAAGCCATTGAAATTTACAATAGTATCAGGGGTGAGTATCAAAAAACATAAGAGACAAAATACTTGCATGTGACTTCAGTGGGCATAACGATGGGGTAGAAAGAAAGAGATAGAGCGATATCCCCACTACACGCCTACTCCTGCACGTAGAAATATTTGAAATTTGAATTAATCCCTCATTTCTGATCGAATTTTATGGCTGGTTTCACACAAGGATTTCTTAAGGGGTTCAGAAACCCCCGCGCACCGAAGAACCCTCTTGGCGTCAACGGCAGCATGAGGCGTACTGCACACTGCCATCCATCCCGGAGGTCAACCGAGGTGTGCAAAGAAGCACAAAACGCACTAGGGCGGACAGCCCCCTGCTGCCCGCCGACGACCCCCATCGTGCCCCTATTAGTCGCCTCTTACGACAGGCGCGGGATACCGTGGCGGAATTCTGCAAACGCCCCCATTCCATAGGGCGGGCGCTGAGATAACTGCTCTAACTGCGGAAAGTATCCTGGACATTCACAGATTATTCAATGTCTGGTCTGACACCTGTGTTGTTCGGCCCAAATCCTTCATCCTACGTAACAGCTGAGTGGGTTTCTCCTGAGTCTGGGTGTACACTTAGTATACAGCATAGCATATGGCTGACAAAGACAGTTACATTTACAGTATTTAAAATTAAGAAAATAGAGCTTTAAATTTCGAACTGCCACCCGGTTAACGACAATAACGAATTCTTACGGCATTTGAGGAATACACGTACCAAATTTGAACCCTATACATTGAGCCGTTTGGGCCGTGCGTTGATGCCAACTTTTAATCCTTAACTTACCTATGTGGCAATTCAATGTTAGCTATAATTTATTATTTATTTGTGAGTAGCTAACAGGAACTGTAAAATAATGATGTCAATTAAATAAATTTATTGTCATAAATTTAAATAATTCAATCATAAATAATCGGTCTATACTTTTATACAAAAGCTGAAGAGTTTGTTTGTTTGTTTTTGAACGCGCTAATCTCAAGAACTACAGATTCGAATTGAAAAATTCTTTTAGTGTTGGTTAGCTCATTTATAGAGGCAGGCTACATAATTACGCCATGTCTAATAAGATTAGAGCATTAATGAGAAATGTTGGTTAAACGAGGAATTACTTCTTTTGAAAGTTTTCGTTGCGGACGCTGCGTAAACGTTTAAAGTTACGCAACAGTCGTGTATGACGGAATTGTTCCTCTTAAAAACTTTTAAAACAAATTTCCCCATCTGTCTGGCTGCCTGAACGGGATAAACTCAGAAACAATCCAATGGACTTTGATGAAATTAAGCATGGAGATAATTTGAGACCCTGAGAAGGACGTTGGGTTCATTTTGTCCCGGGAAAATATACAGCGGGACTTTTATGCCGGAAAACTATTTCACGCGCGCAGCGCCGCGAGCAAAAGCTAATTCAAATGACAAATAACTTTGCGACGTACATAGTAAAAACAAAAACTAATTATGTTCTGTACGCTGTGGAATATTACTACCGGAATATACTTACCTACACGGCAAGAATTGAGTGTACTAGTAGCGCCTGTTGCCTTTCCTTACGAGGATAAAAGTAGTGAGCATGTGTTAATAAAAAGTATAGGGGCCGTATTATTGCACGTCCCTTTGCTAAGGGACTTACTCTACCAATGTAAAGGGATTAGGTTAGTTGTACACAACAGAGCTTGTTTATTGGTAAAGCACTATGTTCCTACAAATATTTAGCCGGATTTAATAAACGAATCTAATACCTACCTAACTTCAGATTATTGGTTAGAATGAACCAATCAAAACAAGGTTACGGCACCAGTCTTGGATATAACACCAATGACAGACACTTTTAAAAGAGTTTGCTAAAATAGCAGGATAATTCTTTCATAAATATATATTTTTTATACTATAAGGATATTGAAATAAGATTTTATCGCCTCGAGAGAATGAGTATGAAACAAATATATAAGCGTAACGCTGTTGACTTATAATAACGTAATTTTTAAAGATTTTGTAACACTGTAATGGACGTTTGTTGATTTATTTCCTGTATCTTTAATATCGAAGAAACATTATTCAACATAGCGTATTAGCTAATTTTAAAGATGACAGAATATTTAAATATTATGTCTTCTGCCAGTAATGGATAATTTGTCCAATATTAGAGTTTCGTGTATCTGATAGTTTTTATAATTATGTAAAGTACATAAAATAATCTTTTATGTACTTTACTTCAAATTAATAAATTAAATAACCTTTAATGGACAATACTGTCTAAAATTGGATGTTCATAACTGGTCATTTTAAAATGTAAAGAAATGTTTCATAATTAATAAAGAATAAGATATGCCGAGACTTTTTGCAAATTACCGATTCTATTAATTATATTGCAACATGAAGTATTGTTTTCCAATATATGTAAGTATAAAAACTATAAAGGTCATCCATTCGTTTTCCGTAAAGCATGTAACTAAGCAACACAATGTTGTCGGTGTTGTCGTGCCTGTGTGTGTTGTACGCGGTCTGGACGTGGTATCTTCGGAATTCTAGTTCGCCTGACAGGCCGCCATACCTTCGCGGAATATTTCCCGTCATAGGGAATTCACTTCTTTTGCTTGAAGGACGTAATGGTAAAAACTTTGCATAAGTTTAGTTTTCTCACCAATCATATCTATCGTTAGATAGTTGCCTTTTAATTTTCAGATAAGACAGCAATTTTATCGTCACTTGTGACTAACTGAAACTTAGAACGGCTGTGCTTCTAAGTTTTTCTATACCTAAGTGGCAAAGAATGTTGAGAAAATTTTTGTTAACTGTTAACAACTCAACTAAGTTGACGCTAACCGGCACAACGCCCCTATTTAGTTTGCTTGCATAACATATTTAAATTTTAATGGCTTTTTATTCTTCTTTTCCTGACTGAAATAACTATGCGTATCGGATAAGAATATTAAGAGTAACAATCTCATTCGCTAGGCCCTAGGAATAATATATTTTTATTTTTTTAGCATTATTTCGCCACGTGATAAATATATCCAGAGACTGTATAAAGAAAGGCGGAGTTATTTGCGGGGCATTGGGATTTCACAGATATTATAGTAAGTTGATGCACTTCATATCTTGCGATAAACTGTCGCAACATAAAAGTCCGTTTTCTTCATGTATCTATGAAGAAAAACTCTTTTTCTTCATGTGTCCAAGGTTTTATGAATTCTCGCACATCAGTTCTTTTTGGAGGGTATAGGCCTGGGCAATTTTAGATTACAATCCCCACACGTTAGCCCAGTCTAGGAATCGAATTCCTTGGGACACTATCAACTTAAGTTAACGATCGTAAAATTGTACTGATGTAATTTAACTGTGAATTGAGTATAAGTTTTGACTGTTTATAACAGTATAGTTACAACGATACGTCATCGGTCGTTAACTTGTGTTGAGACTACCGACCTAGAACTTTTCGATGCACAGATCATATGCATTTTCACTAGACAAAAAGGCGAGTGTTCTGGCTTAATTTTTTACTCCTGGGATCCACACTCTCGAGGAGACAAGGCAAGGTGACGCAAGCACGACAGTATAGAGGATGGCACCCTTGCCTCACCTCGTGCATATATTTATCATGACAGAGCAGTCTAACGATTTATTTCAATGGAGAAAGTGATTGGAAGCTTGCACAAGCCTGGGATCCAGTTTTATATATAATTAAAGACCGGCTGCCATACTTCAAAGACACTGCGAGCTCATTCTGCGTAGATCGGACCGTCAAGGGTTAAAAACTATATGTTATTTTATTGTATATTTTGTGAAATGTAAGGTAGATATGGTAACTTTTACTTGCGAGGTGACGAACACCTCGGTCCGCCCCGTGACCAAGAAAGCTGCAAAATCTTCGAAACATCGGGAGAAAATAATAATATACATAACCGTGATGAAATCCGTAAATTGTTTTCTTTTAGTGATTTATGTTCTAATTCTGCGGAATTATATTACATAGTAGCAGTTCCATAGGATCCGAAAATACGCAGCACAAATATAATGATAAACTCATCGATGCTCAGAATCGGATAAATGAGGTCATGTTATTCATGACCTCATTTATCCGATTCTGAAAGATAAAAACAGCGATCGTATCTATTTTAGCTCTTTTTGTAAATTTTAAACTACCAAAATAGTTTTTTATTTGTGGAGATGCACGCAATTGACCATGATAAGGACATTTTCATTATGAAATGAATTCAACAAAATCCACATTATAAAAAAAATGTTAACATATAAAGTAAAGATAACATAAAACTAATATTGTAGAAAAATATTGACGATTTTTTTTATGTTTAACACAAATGTCAAATAAATAGCTATTAAAAATACAATTAGCGCGCCGTTTTAATAAAAAAATATATTTTCAGTAATAACCAATCCTCAAGACGCATTGACCGCGGCGAACAGTTGCCTTCAAAAACATTTTGGTTACAAATGGGGGAAGCGATGGCTGGGAAACTCTTTGATTATGTCTACAGGTATGCTTACTTATGAATTATAAAAATCTCAAATTGAAACATTTAAAAGTATTGATAAAGAAAAAAATACTTATTAAAAAAACAAAATAAGTCATTTGGTTTCTTATTTTTTACCTATATTACAATAATTTATTTTAGCATAATACACACACTACTTGTTTGCAGCGTCATAAGAATGCACTTTAGGATGTGTCACTTCCAGCTGTAATATTCATTATCATTGCTATTCTTTCTCAGTAGGTCACATTCATGGACATTTAACTCTTGTTACAGGTGAAATTTGGAAAAATCAACGTAGAATGATTGCACCAGCATTCAGTTTGCCAATATTGCATGGATACCTTGGAGTGTTTAATACTAAAGCAAGAGAATTGGTAGAAATAGTATCAACTCAGACTGAACCCACCTTTAACATTTTACCATATATTAAAGATGTTATTTTTAAAATACTTTCTAGTAAGTATAAACTAATAGTAACATAGCGGCAGTGATAGCCGAGTTGGGTGTGGAACAGACTACCGAGACGAATGTCCACAGGTTCAAATTCCTAGAGCACACACCTCTGACTTTTCTTAAATTACGTGTGTATTCTTTGTACATTATCGCTTGCTATAACGGTGAAGGAAAACACCGTGAGGAAACCAGCATACGTCTAGTAATTCGCATGAAGGACTAAGGCCTAATCCATCTCTATAGTAGAGGAGTCCTGTGCCTGGCAGCAGGACAGGGCAGATTATTATTATTACTATAATTTATCATTAGTAGATACTTGGTCTCGACCTCGAGTGTGACATGCCGCAGAAGACTGCGGTACCTACTAGAAATGCAAAATTCAAACAGTATAAAGTATAACATTTCAGAGACAGTGTTTGGAGTTGACGAACTGGATGATAAAAATTTTATAAAACAATACATGAACGCTACAGACACAATTTTAAAAAACTTTGTTGATAGATTTAACAATCCATTATTATACAGTGATTTCATGTACCAATTATTAGGATATAAAAAGATAGAAGACGAAATCATCAGAATTTCAAGTAACATGAGTGATACTGTAAGTATACACGTACATACGTTATGTTTAAGCCAGAGGGTAAGGTAAACGTACACTATGCCGGTATAGTACATTATGCCGGGTCATTTTAATTTTTGTCGCAAAATAAGAAAACAGCCATTAAAATCATGATTTTTATAGTAACCACATAAAGTATAGTTTAAATACAACCTAAATAACACAATTTTCAAATTTAAATAATAATTCTAAACGCCGTATCGAGCCTCTGAAAGCGTCAATCGCAAATACACTAGTTTCGTACGACTCTATTGTCGGTGAGCGTAAGGACAATGTAATTTTTCTTAAGAATTTCACATGATACCCCCAAATTAATTTAATATAAATTTATGAAATGATTGAATGGTAGATATCAACAGAATGTTTTATAGCTAATTCGAGAGATATTATAAAGCATATTTTTTTAGCGAAATTGTCATATTTTGTGACTATCATCATAATGCAAAAGAATTAAGGCGGTGAACAATATTATACGTATGCCGCAATACCGGCAAATCAGTCCGAAATAGTTTTGTTTTTTATTTCTAACTGGTGTTAAGTTTCTTTATAAATTTAATGATGAAGGCAGATTATTGTGAGGTAATTACGGTATATGTTTTTGTTTTTGTTTTACTGCTTTATAATTAAGTCTGAAATTATTACTCTTTATGTCAAATTAACGAATTGGCGTAGTACGCCATCAACTTTAAATTAATGTTATTTTATAAAATCATAAAAAATACGTATTTATATCGATGGTATGCATATAATTGTCATGTGACTTTATATACTATTAAGAAATTTTATTAAAAATATTTAATTAAATCAATTTTTTACGCCCGTAATAAAAGTGCACGAGTTTTTCACTCATGTCCTTTATTCTGAAGTATACCCAGGAGTAGTATATTTGTATAATTTGGGGAGAAGGAAAAACATTAGTTTCTGAGTTTTTTATTTCACATATAATGATAATGGGGGAGGGGAGGTGTTTCTGGTTATTTTTGCGTATCATTTACAGAGTTAATAATTTTACGAAATTACTAGAAAAT
Source organism: Manduca sexta (assembly GCF_014839805.1). Lineage (NCBI taxonomy): Eukaryota > Metazoa > Arthropoda > Insecta > Lepidoptera > Sphingidae > Manduca > Manduca sexta. The sequence continues at coordinate 41,246 of NC_051132.1, read as the reverse complement.
ATAATATAATAATTATAATAACAGTCTGATGTAAAAAATAAATAAATGAAATAAATAAATAGATAAATAAATAAAATAAATATACGCCCGAAACTCTTCAAAAGGCTTTAAAAGAAATTAATGATACTATATCTTTTTACAAAGCTTCCAAAATATTTACAATTTCTAGACAAACGCTATATGACACAATGCATGAAAATACAAAAAGCAAGATCATATAGGAGCTCCAACTGTACTGACCCCGAAAGAGGAATCTCTTATAGTTGAATGGGTTATAATGATGGCACAAATGGGTTTTCCAGTAACCAAAAGATATATTAGAAAGAGAAAGAAAGAGCAATAAAATGAAGAACAATTTCTATTTGTTTGTTGATTATTTCAATTTAGGCACTTACCTATATTCCTTTTTTAGTTTTGACTTCATTATCTTTCCATTTTTGAATGAAAGTAATTTTAAGAAATGTTTAAAATTGTGACAAATTTTGGATTTTTATTTCATGAATTATTACAATTATTTAGTCTATTTA